>NW_022631113.1:3909216-4011884 GCF_010015895.1 Lontra canadensis
AAAAAAAAAAAAAAAAAAAAAAAAAAAGAGAGAGAGAGAGAGAAAGGACCCAAATAAATAAAATCATGAATGAAAGAGGAGAGGCCACAACTAACACCAGAGAAATACAGACAAGTATAAGAACATACTATGAGCAACTCTACGCCAACAAATTTGGCAATCTGGAAGAAATGGATGCTTTCCTACAGACATATAAACTACCACAACTGAACCAGGAAGAAATAGAAAGCCTGAACAGACCCATAACCAGTAAGGAGATTGAAACAGTCGTCAAAAATCTCCAAACAAACAAACAGCCCAGGGCCAGACGGCTTCCCGGGGGAATTCTACCAAACGTTTAAAGAAGAACTAATTCCTATTCTCCTGAAACTATTCCAAAAAATAGAAATTGAAGGAAAACTTCCAAACTCATTTTATGAGGCCAGCATCACCTTGATCCCAAAACCAGACAAGGATCCCATCAAAAAAGAGAACTACAGACCAATATCCTTGATGAACACAGATGCAAAAATTCTCACCAAAATACTAGCCAATAGGATTTAACAGTACATTAAAAGGATTAGTCACCACAACCAAGTGGGATTTATTCAAGGGCTGCAAGGTTGGTTCAACAATCACAAATCAATCAATGTGATACAACACATTAATAAAAGAAAGAACAAGAACCATATGATACTCTCTATAGATGCTGAAAAAGCATTTGACAAAGTACAGCATCCCTTCCTGATCAAAACTCTTCAAAGTGTAGGGATAGAGGGCACATACCTCAATATTATCAAAGCCATCTATGAAAACCCACCGCAAATATCATTCTCAATGGAGAAAAACTGAAAGCTTTTCCGCTAAGGTCAGGAACATGGCAGGGATGTCCGTTATCACCACTGCTATTCAACATAGTACTAGAAGTCCTAGCCTCAGCAATCAGACAACAAAAGGAAATTAAAGGCATCCAAATCGGCAAAGAAGAAGTCAAACTATCACTCTTCGCGCATGATATGATACTATATGTGGAAAACCCAAAAGACTCCAATCAAAACTGCTAGAACTTATACAGGAATTCAGTAAAGTGTCAGGATATAAAATCAATGCACAGAAATCAGTTGCATTTCTCTACACCAACGACAAGACAGAAGAAAGAGAAATTAAGGAGTCAATCCCATTTACAATTGCACCCAAAGCTATAAGATACCTAGGAATAAACCTAACCAAAAAGGCTAAGAATCTATACACAGAAAACTATAAAGTACTCATGAAAGAAATTGAGGAAGACACAAAGAAATGGAAAATGTTTCATGCTCCTGGATTGGAAGAATAAATATTGTGAAAACGTCTCTGCTACCTAAAGCAATCTACACATTTAATGCAATTCCTATCAAAGTACCATCCATTTTTTTCAAAGAAATGGAACAAATAATCCTAAAATTTATATGGAACCAGAAAAGACCTCGAATAGCCAAAGGAATATTGAAAAAGAAAGCCAAAGTTGGTGGCATCACAATTCCGGACTTCAAGCTCTATTACAAAGCTGTCATCATCAAGACAGCATGGTACTGGCACAAAAACAGACACACAGATCAATGGAACAGAATAGAGAGCCCAGAAATAGACCCTCAACTCTATGGTCAACTAATCTTCGACAAAGCAGGAAAGAATGTCGTCCAATGGAAAAAAGCCTCTTCAATAAATGGAGTTGGGAAAATTGGAAAGCCACATGCAGAAAAATGAAATTGGACCATTTCTTTACACCACACACGAAAATAGACTCAAAATGGATGAAGGACCTCAATGTGAGAAAGGAATCCATCAAATTCCTTGAGGAGAACACAGGCAGCAACCTCTTCGACCTCAGCCGCAGCAACATCTTCCTAGGAACATCGCCAAAGGCAAGGGAAGCAAGGGCAAAAATGAACTATTGGGATTTTATCAAGATCAAAAGCTTTTGCACAGCAAAGGAAACAGTTAACAAAACCAAAAGACAACTGACAGAATGGGAGAAGATATTTGCAAACGACATATCAGATAAAGGGCTAGTGTCCAAAATCTATAAAGAACTTAGCAAACTCAACACCCAAAGAACAAATAATCCAATCAAGAAATGGGCAGAAGACATGAACAGACATTTCTGCAAAGAAGACATCCAGATGGCCAACAGACACATGAAAAAGTGCTCCATATCACTCAGCATCAGGGAAATACAAATCAAAACCACAATGAGATATCATCTCATACCAGTCAGAATGGCTAAAATTAACAAGTCAGGAAATGCAGATGCTGGTGAGGATGCGGAGAAAGGGGAACCCTCCTACACTGTTGGTGGGAATGCATGCTGGTGCAACCACTCTGGAAAACAGCACTGAGGTTCCTCAAAATGTTGAAAATAGAACTACCCTATGACCCAGCAATTGCACTGCTGGGTATTTACCCTAAAGATACAAACGTAGTGATCCAAAGGGTCACGTGCACCCAAATGTTTATAGCAGCAATGTCTACAATTGCCAAACTATGGAAAGAACCTAGATGTCCATCAACAGACGAATGGATAAAGAAGAGGTGGTATATATACACAATGGAATACTATGCAGCCATCAAAAGAAATGAAATCTTGCCATTTGCGACGACGTGGATGGACCTAGAGGGTATCATGCTTAGCAAAATAAGTCAATCAGAGAAAGACAACTATCATATGATCTCCCTGATATGAGGGAGAGGAGATGCAACATGGGGAGTTAAGGGGGTAGGAGAAGTGTAAATGAAACAAGATCGGATTGGGAGGAAGACAAACCATAAGTGACTCCTAATCTCACAAAACAAACTGAGGGTTGATGGGGGGAGGGGGGTTGGGGGTTGTGGTTATGGACATTGGGGAGGGTATGTGCTATGGTGAGTGCTGTGAAGTGTATAAACCTGGCGATTCACAAACATGTACCCCTGGGGATAAAAATATATGTTTATAAAAAAGAAAATTAAAAAAAATCAACAAAAGCAGGCCAACACCAAGAAATAACAGTTAAATTTGCAAAATGCAGAGATAAAGAAAAAAGTCCTAAGAGCAGCAAGATAAAAGAAGTCCCTAACTTACAAGGCAAGAAAAATAAGAATAGCAGCAGATCTCTTCACAGAAACATGGCAGGTAAGAACAGACTGGCATGACATATTCAATGTGCTGATGGGAAAAATATGCAGCCAAGTATGCTCTTTCCAGCAAGACTATCATTCAGAAGAGAAGTGGAGAGAAAGAGTTTCTCAAACAGAAACTAAAGAGGTCATGACCACTACATCAGCCCTGCAAAAAATATTAAAGGAGGAAAAAACCAAAAGCGACAAATACTAGAAGGTAAAAGAGAAAATCTCTAGAAGCAACAGTTTAACGAGTAATGCAATGGCACTAAATTCCTATCTATCAATAATCACTCTGGATGTAAGTAGACCAAATTCTCAAATCAACAGATATATGGTATCATAATTGAAACCAAAGCAAACTAAACAAACAAACAAAAAACTAAGACACATATATATGTTGCCTACAAAAGACTCATTTTAGACCTAAAGACAACTGTAGACTGAAAGTGAGGGATGGGGACCCATTTATCAGCTAATGGAAGTCAAAAAAAGCCAAAATTGCCATACTTATATCAGACAAACTAGATTTTAAACCAAAGACTATAATAAGAGATGAAGAAAGGCACTACATCATAGTAAAGGAGTCTCTCCATGAAGACAATCTTACAATTGTCAATATTTATGCCTCCAACTTGGGAGCACAAAAATTAATAATTAATTAAATTAATAACAAACATATTGGCAGTCATTGATAATAATATAATAATAGTAAGGGACTTCAAGACGCCACCCATGGGAGGCACCTGAGTGGCTCAGTGGGTTAAGCCTCTGCCTTCAGCTAAGGTCATGATCTCAGGGTCTTGTGATCAAGCCCCACATTGGGCTTTCTGCTCAACAGGGAGCCTGCTTCCTCCTCTCTCTCTGCCTGCCTCTCTACTTGTGATCTCTCTCTCTGTCAAATACACAAATAAAATCTTTAAAAAAAAAAAAAAGACCCCACTCACGGCAATGGACAGATCATCTAAGCAGAAGATCAACAAGGAAACAATGGCTTTGAATGACACACTGGACCAGATGAACCTAACAGGTATATTCGGAACATTTCATCCTGAGGCAGCAGAATATAATCTTTTTGAATTCACACAGGATATTCTCCAGAAAACATTACATACTAGGTCACAAATCAGGCCACAACAAGTACAAAAAGGTTAAGATCATACCATGCATATTTTCAGACCACAAGGCTATGAAACTTGAAGTCAACCACAAGGAAGAAAACTGGAAAGATTATAAATACATGGAGGCTAAAGAACATCTCAGTAAAGAATGAACAGCTCATCCTGGAGGCTGGAGGCATCACAGTTCTGGACTTCAGTTTATATTACAAAGCTATAGTGATCAAGACAGTATGGTGCTGGCATAAAAACAGACATATAGGTCAATGGAACAGGATAGAATACCCAGAATGGATCCACTATTATGTGGTCAACCAATCTTCAAAAAGCAGGAAAGAATATCCAACAGAAAAGTCTCTTCAACAAATGGTATTGGGAAAACTGGACAGCAACATGAAGAACAATGAAACTGGACCACTTTCTTACACCATACACAAAAATAAATTCAAAATGGATGACTGACCTAAACGTGAGATAGAAAACTACCGAATTCCTAGAGGAGAACACAGGCAGCAATCTCTTTGAACTGGGCCCAAAGCAACTTCTTACTAGACATGTTGCCAGAGGATAGGGAAACAAAAGAGAATATGAACTACTGGGTTCATCCAGATAAAAAGATTCTACACAACAAGGAAAACAATCAGCAAAACTAAAAGGCAACCTTCAGAATGGGAGAAGATATTTGTAAATGACATATGTGATAAAGGGATACTATCCAAAATCTATAAAGAACTTATCAAACTTAATACCCAAAAAACAAATCACCCAGTTAAGATACAGGCAGAAGACATGAATAGATACTTTTTTTCAAAGAAGACATCCAGATGGCTAATAGACACATGAAAAATGCTCAACATCCTTTATCATCAGGGAAATAGAAATCAAAACTACAATGAGCTATCACCTCACACCTATCAGAATAGCTAATGTTAAAACAGAAAACAGCAGATGTTGGTGAGGATGAGGAGAAAGGGGAATCCTCTTGCATTATTGGCAGGAATGTTAACTTTTGTAGTTACTTTGGAATACAGGATGGAGGTTCTTCAAAAAGTTAAAAATGGAACTGTCCTATGATCTAGCAATTTTACTACTAGTTTATTTATCCAAAGGATATAGAAATACCAATTCAAAGGGATACATGCACCAGAATGTTTAGAGCACCATTATCATGAATAGAAAAATTATAGAAAGAACCCAAATGTCCTTCAACTGATGAATGGATAAAGAGAAGGTAGTGTATAAATACAATGGGATATTACTCAGACATAAAAAGAATGAAATCTGTCAATTTGCAATGATGTGTATGGAGCTAGAGAGTATTATGCCAAGTGAAGTAAGTCAGAAAAAGACAAATATCCTATGATTGCACTAATATGTGGAATTTAAGAAACAAAACAGGTGAACATAATGAAAAAAGAAAGAGAAAGTGTCAAACCTAGAAATAGTCTCTTAACTAAAGAGAACAAACTGAGGGTTGCTGGAGGGGCGTTGAAGTGGGGATGGGTTAAATGGGTGATGGGTATTAAGGAGACAACTTGTGATGAGCACTTGGTGTTGTATGCAAGTGATGGATCACTAAATTCTATTCCTGAAACTAATATTACACTACATATTAACTAACTGAAATTTAAATATTTAAATAAAAATGTGAAACTGAAAAAAAGAGAAGAAAAGAAAAAAAAAAATAACTGGAGCTGTTGAGGATGTGGAAAAAAAGAAACACCTGTGTACTTTTGGTGAGAATGCAAATTGGTACAGCCACTGTGGAAAACACTATGGATATTCCTCAAAAAATTAAATGGAGTATGATTCAATAATTCCACTTTTGGGTACTTCCTCAAAGAAAATGAAAACACTAATTTGAAAAGATACATGTACCTCTATGTTTATTACAGCATTATTTCAATAGCCAAGCTATGAAAGCAAACTAAGTGTGTCTCAGTAGATGAATACATAAAGAAGGTGTAACACACACACACACACACACACACACGTATGTGCACGACTGTGAAGTGCTGGAATATTACACAGCCATAAAAAAGGGTAAGATCTCCTCATTTGTGACAATGAGGATGGACCTAGAGGTTATTATGCTAAGTGAAATAATTCAGACTGAAAGACAATCAACCCATATTATCTCCTTTATATGAGTCATCTAAAAAACAACAAATGAATAAACAAACAAAAAGAATCACACTTATAAATACAGAGAACAAACTGATGTTTGCCAGAAGGTAGGGTGCAGTGGCAGGAAGGGCAAACTGGGTAAAGGGAAGTGGGAGATACAGGCTTCTAGTTCTGGAATGAATAAGTTGTGGGAATAAAAGTTACAGCATAGAGAATATAGTTAATGATATTATAATAGCGTTGTATGGTGACAAATGGAAGCTATACTTGTGAGCATAAAATCACATATACAAGTGTTGAATCACCATGGTGTACACACAAAACTAATGTAACAGTGTGTTTCAACTACACTCAAATTAAAATAAATCACAAAAACGTTCAGAAGTTCTGAATTTCATTAAAGTGGGTTTTGTGTAGTCTTTATTCAGAGGTTAGTTCATTACTATTACTACAATTACTACTAGTAATGCTAATACTACTATTATGACTACTGGGGTTTCTCCTGGAATGGCCCAGGGGTCATGAGGAACTTTACCCCCTGGATGGTCAAAATCCAAAAGGAACTAAGTAGTTTGCAACTATCCATTTTCAGGGACTTTCATCCCATATAATCATGACTTTGTATTCACCAAATACTTATATGGACTACTTATGCAGGTTACTTCCTATCATTCTTGCATAGGTTTTTCCATAATCATACTGTTTCCAAATTCCAGTCAGCTCTACCTCTCTAAACCTATGTATTTTCAGAAAGACACTGCTCTGCTTCAGTTGCTGACCATGTTAGGGTGCCTCATCCTTGCTACAAAACAATCTCCAAGCAAAAAGCTAAGGTCATTATGGAGCTTGCTTCACTTTTTTCCCTTCACTTAGTTACAACAACGTAGTTCTACTTGTATCCACTCTCTGAAAACAGCTGCCCCATATATTTTGTTCAATTTTCAATTACTGTTTATAATGGGATAGAAAATCCAAATCTTACTCTATCAGTACCAAAAATGGTAACCCCTTAAAATTGTATATGGTATTAGCATGTTAAATTATTAAATATTTAACTAGTTTAATGATTGCATTCTATTATAATGAAGTTGCTATACTTATAGTATTTTTCATATTATTTTACTTAAACTGTACTAAAATGACTGCCACAATAAATGTATGCGTCCCACTCATCCATTATGCACTATGAATTTGTGTTCCTGAAGACTACTCTTGAGCACATTGTGCATCAGCAAGTTGAGGTTGTTATCTTGACATTCCTGAACATAATGCTATAGTTAAGGAGAGATTCTTTAAAAACTAAGTGGAACAAAACAAAACTCTTATTTGTACGATCTTTATTCATATGGGTCAATCTCACAATTATAAAAGTTTGTGCCAAGTCCTGCTATGTTCTTTAGTTACTGGCACTACTTTCTAGCTTCTTGAATAATTTTTGGTCAACCTTCTAATGCCTGATTTCTTCTCTGAACCTTTTTTTTTTTCCAAAACATCTAAATGTATGTATAGTAAGTAAATGGTTTACTGAGAGTAATTATTTAATATTTATTATATTTCACAGACTTCCTTTTAACGACTATATCCTAGGGGAGGAAGAATGTCCCAACAGTTAAGAACATAGCCTCTGAAGTGGGGCTGACTAGGTGAAGACACTAACTTGTCACTTCTTGACTACATGGCCTGTGTAACCAGAAAATTAACTAGAACCTCTTGTGTCCTTAGTTTCCTCAGGTGTGGGCTGATGTTAAGGAAAGTATTTACGACATGGGATTGTTTGGGAGGAATTAATATGAAATGATATTGGCAAGTATTTCATATAGTGAGTGGTACACAGAACAAAACAAGCAAAAATTATCTGCTATTTTAATTATGGACAGAGTATGGTGTTTGCTATCTCATTAACATATACTGCAAATCCACTTGATTCATAATCTGGCATTTGTTTTCTGATTATATTTATTGTTCTTAGGCAAGTTAAATAGGTAATTGAAGGACAGAAAATGGGTGGAGACTTCTAAATTTTAAAAATTACCTATAAAATAATACTATAAGTAAAGATATCAATAAATTAGTAATATTTCTAAATAATATTTTCACTTTAGAATTTGGTTCCATATGCAACTAGCTATTTACAAATAAATAACTAAATTTTAAACAAAAATAGTGTTTAGTCTTTGTAACACCCTGGAAGGATTATTATGGTAAAGTACATATATATAATACATTAACCATTCAAATATATTTATAACCATCAATGATGAGTAAATTAGTGGCCTATTAATTATTCATAGAATCATTTTAGAAATGTTCTTATTATTTCTAAATAATCCCCTATATATACATATATATATTTAAATAAAAGAAATTAAGGATGAACACACACATGCATAGATTAGACACACCTATCCATATCTTTTAACAGATTTAACTCCTTACTAATTTAGTCTGATAGTCTCACTATTTTTATGTTTATTTGCAAAATTATGGGGATTATATGTCTTCACTAGTATCAAAAATAGATTTCATATAGATAATTCTGGTATTGTCAAAAAAATGAGAATTTTAAAATCCAGTGAATCAATCATTTAATGTCCTATTCTTCATAAAACTATATTTAAGTGAACATTTTTAATTATTCATGACTATGAATAACTATTTATTGAAATAGGCCCTTAGGACTTTGCTACTGCAAAATGATTCTCATTAGAGGTTTGATTACAAGGGAAATCAAGAATAAAATTTCAAATTCCAGTAATGTCTAACTTTTTTTTACAATAAAATGCTTATATGTAGAGGCTGCTGGGTTGCTCAGTGGGTTAAGCCTCTGCCTTTGGCTCAGGTCACGATCCTAGAGTCCTGGGATTGAGCCCCACATCTGGCTCTCTGCTCAGCAGAGAGCCCACTCCCCTTCTCTTTCTGCCTGCTTCTCTGCCTACTTGTGATCACTCTCTCTCTCTCTCTCTGTCAAATAAATAAATAAAAATATTTTTAAAAATGCTTACATATAAAAGCTTACATAATGAAGATAAATTATTTCAGTTATACTTTATTAATTACCAGTATTGTCCTATACTACATTATAGAAAGTTCACTCCCTTGTAAATGTTATATTCGACTGAAAATTCTTTTAAAATTACAATTTAAAAAAATAATATCTGGAGACTAAAAAATTTCTTAAGCTATTACCTTTTTATTTACCTCTGTTACTTTAATTAACTTGTGTTTGTTGATAAACTTCACAATATAATGTGATTTTTTAAAATATTTTGTTTATTTGACAAAGAGAGAGAGATCACAAGTAGGCAGAGAGGCAGGCAGAGAGAGAGGGGGAAGCAGGCTCCCCGCTGAGCAGAGAGCCCAATGTGGGACTCTATCCCTGGACCATGAGACCACTACCGAAGCTGAAGGCAGAGGCTTAACCCACTGAGCCAGCCACCCAGGCGCCTCTAATGCGATTATTTTGAAACCATCTATGCTGCACCAGAAAGGAACTCATTTATTTGTTATCAAATAACAATTCAAGGAATACCATGACTCTTTGGTAACTGGTAAATTTGGCATCATGTACTGAGTCAGTCTTATAATACTATCTTTCAACCTAGATGTTAAACATCTAATTATGTGCTGATTGTTGTTAAAGCACATATCATCATTAATGTCTTTACAATCAGTTTTCTTCACAGGGGTTTCTATTAACATCTTATCAACACCAAAGAAATAACACTTTAAAAAATTAAGCACATTGTAAACAATGTTAAAAAATGAGCTTTTAATCACCTAGATTGTATTCTATGTGAATACAGCAGAATAATTCAAGACACAGTTATTGAAAGTCATAAGCCATTGAGTGTTTTAATATAGAAATAGGTGTAGTATTACAGTTTCTTTTTAGGAAGTTTTATCATTTTATTTAGAGACAAAGAAAATACTATACAAATGATTTTCAATATGTGTATTAAGTTTTGCTAATATATAAATATATATTATAAATTAAAACCCCACTTAGTGACTTCCATGTTTCTATAATATCTATATTAGTTACTGATAACACATTTTTATTAAAAGAAAAACCAGAATGTCAATAAATATGAATAAGCTACAACATATTCTTAAAATGAGGCAGTACACTGACTGGCATTAGCTTTATATGTGACTCACTATGACTAATGTGTATTTAAAGATCCTCATTAAACATTGTTTATAAATATTCATGTAAAACATTCCGATTTGCACATGCTGAGCAATGAATATTAATAGGCTACTGATATGAAAACAAAAGGACTATGATAAAATATCTACAACATTTAAGAGAGTACATTACATATAGTAGTGGTTCAATAATATTTATTTTTTTAATTTATTTATTTGAGAGAGAGAGAGGGAAAGCACAGATGGAAAATGAGAGGGAGAAGCAAACTCCCAGCTGAGCAGAGTGCCCGACGTGTGGCTCGATCCCAGGACCCTGAGATCATGATCTGAGCCATGGGCAGACTCTTAACCAACTGAGCCACCCAGGCGTCCCTCAATAAATATTTCTTAATGTTCTTAATGTTATTATGGTCTTAAGCTATACAAACTCTTTTTTATGTGAATAAACTATTTTTAAAAACCAATCATCCTAAGAAACATTTTATACTGAAGTTGTATTTCTATGTGGTTAGTATATAATACTAAAATTTAAGGGTTTGAAATTTTGAGGCACACGTTTTAAAGGATTTGACTCAAATTTAATAGGAATATTTTATTTATTTAGGTGATTAGTGTGATGCTATGACTGTTTTATCTTTGTAATTGTCATTCCTGTCAGAATATATAATCAATTTATAATAAGTGCTTTAAATGCAGTAATTTTTATTTATTTTATTTATGCATACCCTGGCTTGTTCCATAAATGATTTAATACAGTTGGTTCTTTATTTTATCAGGATGTATATCAGATTTAATGTACTAGAGTTGCCCTATCCTAATAGAAGACTTTAACATTACAAGAGTCTATATATAATGTGGCAACAGATAATACAACAAACATCTCCTGGATGTGCCTAAGAATGATTTTTTTCCCAATAAATATACATCAAATTCATGAATGTATTTTATAGCTAATACCTTCATACTAAGAAAAGAACAAAGAGACCACATTTATATGAAGAAATATTAATAAAAGCACTGGAGTTGTTGACCCATGTCACAATTAATTAGAATCAATTCATGCCAGGAGGAATGATTTGTTGTAAATAAGGTACTAGTTGAGACTTGTTTTCCCCCTTAAATCTCTAATCTGGAGTAGTACTACAGTGATAAATGTATTTGAGTGATATTTTGTTATATTCATATAATCTTTTCTTGGGAAAGTAGTTTCATTTTTTCAACTTTCTGACATCTCAAAAAAACAAAAGTAATTAATATTTTAGTAAAATATTTTCTATTCTAAATATTTTCTCCAAATATTGTATTCTTGAAATAATAAGTACTACAAGTTAGTAAATTTAGTTGAGGTACCTTTTTTTTTAGAATAAATCAATATGCTGAATGAAAATAGATATATATGTATCTTTGTATCTGTATTTCTTAAATTATCACTTGCATTATCTCTCTCTCTCTCTCTTTATATATACATAACAAATAATTTCATTTCTGAGGCCAGTGCTAATATCAATGCATTATGTATGACTTCTGTTGAAAAATGCAATAGAATAATTTTGATCAGTGTATTTTTATGTATTTATATTTTCATCCTCTTCGGAGGACACTGACACTTAACTAATAGGAGATGTAGACATTCATCCAATGATACAACAGATATTTTTTAGTGCCTTTTACGCCAGACTTTGTGTTGACTGAATATACAAGATGAAAATATATAATCTGTCCTTTAGAAGCTTATGCTGTTTAAACAGGAACCCACAAGACAATGGTTTAACCATAAATTAACCATTTATTTTTACAAGGATGTACAGAGGGTACTAAAAAAAACTGAGCAAATAGCTTCATTTCTGAAAATGAGAGAGCTCGTTCTAGAGTATTAAAACATTGCATTAAGATTTGAGGAATGGGTAATAAATTTTGCATATGAGGAGTCAGTGTCAGAAAGGTATAAAGATATAAAAAAGGATCTATCTGGGCAGTCATTAAGAGAGTCTTGAGCATGTTACCATACTACCAGAGGTAGGACTATATTGGAATGGATGGATAGATGATAGATAGATAGATAGATAGATAGATATAAACAGAAGTATAGAATTGCACATGCATAGCTCCTGGGGAAAATTATTGTGAATATGTTAAGCATACTAATTTGTTTTGAGTACCAGACCTTCCCTTTCCCCTTTCCACACATACATTGGTTGCCAATCACAGCTACACATATAAGCTGATATATGTCTCATATATGAGCTTGTTTTCATATCTGCAGTTCATAACTTTCCCTGTCTTAATATTATAAATCAATGAAATACATATATGCAAATGTACCAACAGTACCAACAGGTTGCCAATCACAGCTACACATATAAGCTCATATATGTCTCATATATGAGCTTGTTTCATATCTGCAATTCAGAACTTTCCCTGTCCTAATATTATAAATCAATGAAGTACATATATGCAAATGTACCAACAGATTTCCCAGTAGGGGACAGCTAATTTCATATTCAGCTATATAATTCAAAGCAATGTCAGGAGCCATTACTCCCTGGTTCTAAGATCTCCAGCTGATACCATTTTTCTCAATTTTTGATGTACTTTTTTGTGATATGTATCTTTCAGGCTAAAAAAAATTGCAATGGTGATGGAAAATTACATAATACTGAAAAAGTTCATAGTTGAAATTTTTTTAAAAAATTGACAAGCATCAAGTAACAGACACTAATTCATTGGTAGAGGAGTAATTCTTGGATTGCAAATCTGACTGACCCTGATTATGCTTTCAAGAGATTTCCTTGTTTATAGCTCTCCATGGTGATACCTGAGACTAGAGAGTATGGGAGAACTTTGTAAAAGTTGGCCTGCTTTGCAATATTTCAGAAATTACTTTAGCAATATAAAAATTACTAGCTCATTGAGATATTTCCAACAATGCAGCTGTCTTAATACATTTAGCTGCTCTTTCATTTCCCAAATTAGGACTCTCTTCACTAGTACCAATTTCGGAATCTTATTTATTAGGACCTGTTTTTTTTTTTCTTTGAATAATGACCTGGTCCTTGGAAATCATTTTCTTTATCCTCAGCTGTGAGAACTTTACTATAGTTGTACTAGCCCTCATTTTATATCCTTCTTACACCTTTATAGATATCAAATTTTGGCCTCAGGTTATGTTCTATATGATTTTTCTTTATGATGGATAACATCAGGAACAGGATGCCAAACAGGGACTAGAATGGGCGCACACACATACACACACACACCTCCATTTTTCTATTTATTTTAGACATTACTAGTTTGTGTAATCCCTTCAACAAGGGACAGAGATTTTCCTTTTGCAAAGTCATAGCACTTGGTTTCTTGAATATTGTTAGTCTTGGATCAAGGTTATATTCAGAAAAGTTCTCTTCTAATAATGTTATATCCTTTTTTTCTTTTATTAATAGCAAGGGGCCAAGTTCAACAAGTAATTTTTTTTAGTATTACATCTTAACTGCTATAAGAAGTAGTCACTATCTTCCTGTGTCTATAACCTTTTCTATTGTAAGAACATGGTCAGAATCCTAAGGTAACAGGCAATAACTCCAAGTGCGCTTTACTGTGACCTATTAAGAAAGGCTTATTTGGCCTGGCATGAAGAGATCTTCCACTATGCCCATCCTACCTTGAGTCAGGCAATATCATATTTTAGCTATATTTTTCACAGTGCTGCACTCCAGACATAAGCATCTGTATCAAGACTTTTCCTAAAAGTCAGAAATGCAATTTAAACAAACAAAATGAAAACAATAATAGTTCTAATTTATAGCACATGTAATAATCCTGCCCAAATATTAGAGACAGGCACAATGTCACTAGCTTCTGAATTATTTGAATCAAAGTCTGAAGTACCATCTTTATTTTTCTTCTCTGCTCCTATCTGCCTTTTGGTTTAATTTTTTCAAATTAATTAATTTTTCAAATTACATTAAATAAATGTAACAGCTGGAATCTTCAAGTTTACATACAACATACCTTCTTTGAGACAAGAAGGAAATAAGGAAGAAGTTAAAAAGAAAATAAATTTGCATTTCTGGTTCAGAAAATCTCAGGAAATTTTTATGTTGTTAAAACTTTAGTCACTAACACACTCCTTATGTTAGTCTCTAAGAGTAGTAAGAAGTTATCATTGGCCTAGTGTACGTCAAGTGTCATGACCCAAGCTTGGGATATTTAAAAGTGTTATGACAAGGAAAGAATAGCAGTCACATCACCGTGAAACTTGCAGTTGCCCTTTTTTTCACTTTTACTGAAGTATAAGTGATAAATAAAATTGTAACATATTTAAAGTGTAAGACATGGTGTTTTAATATATGTATACATTGTCAATAGATTGTATAAATACATGATCTCAAAACTTAAATTGACTCTCAGATGTATTCAGTCAATTAAATCTAGTCTCTGTTTTTTCACAGCTGAGGAAGACATTTTATACCTCTGTTCCTTAGACCTCTAAAATTTTAGATAATTTTTTAACATTTAAAAAATTATTAAAATTTTAATATTAGCAGGCCATTCTCATTTCCTTTCTTTTTTTTTTAAAGGAGGTCCTACTTTTTTTTTTTTTGAGGTCCTACCTTTTTTTTTTTTTTAAGATTTTATTTATTTATTTGACAGATAGAGATCACAAGTAGGCAGAGAGGCAGACAGAGAGAGAGGAAGGGCAGCAGGCTCCCCGCTGAGCAGAGAGCCCCATATGGGGTTCAATACCAGAACCCTGAGATCATGACCTGAACTGAAGGCAGAGGCTTTAACCCACTGAGCCACCCAGGTGCCCCTCTGTTTTGTTTCTAACAAGCTTACGAGCCCACTGACTATATTCTATCTTGTCTGCCCTATTTCAAGGGAGGAAGTTATCTCTTTCACTGACAAGGGAAAGACCATACCCAATAGTTAATGCTCAGGAATTTACCCTCCTCAGTCTCTGAAGGACTTTGTTCTGTTAGTTTTTCTATGCTCTGTATCATACATTTTCCTCTTCTACTGTATCATCCTCAGATATAATAATAAAGGTAAACAAAACAAATTCTCTTAAACCTTAGCTCTACACCTCTGCATAGCTACAAACTTTTATTTTAGTTCATTCTGTAACAAACTGTTGTACTGTTTTTTTTTCTAAACTCCAACTCATCTTACAAAACAAAAACAACATAAACTCCAACTCATCTTACAAAACAATATAACAAAAAACAATGCACCCACTAATCCATTAATGCTCTTTTTATCAGTGTGACCAGCAATTTCCAGGTTTTAAAATCAATGGGCTCTCTCTGTCATTTCTTACTCATACTGTCAGTGTTACTTAATATGGTTCATCACACCATCTTTTATGAACCACCTTCATTTCTTGGCAACTCTGACAATACTCTCTAATGTGCAGTTTGTTGTTTGCTTTCCATACATAAACAGTCCAGCCTTCTCAGGATACTTCAGTTGTGCCTCCTTCACTACCTAATCTGTAAAGGATGGTACTCCTCAGGGCTCAGTACTCTAAGTTCATATGTTTTCTCTTAGAACACTGAAAAAATAAAATTAAATTAAAGAAAAAAGCTCATATTTTTTTCTCTCTACATTTTCTATTTATGTAAATACCACCTGTGATCTGATATCTCTTAAATATATACAAGTAAATCACATAATATTTACATAAAATTAGAGAATACATTCACATGCACTAAAATAAAATAATAAAAGAGAAGCAAAAAGTTAATCTTCCCTTAGAAAATTATAAAGTAAAATTTCTCCTAATGGCAATTTCTATTTTAGTGTTTGGTGTTTGGCTTGAGAACCTAATATAACTGCCTGTGCTATTATATTTTCAATCTATCAATGGTGAAAATTAGGAGTAATTTAATACTGATTATATTAAATTACTTATCTTGATATTAAAATATGTCATTTAGAATCTAAATTATCTTAGCCAGTTAAAAATGTAGTTAATTGTCATTCTGAATAAAACAATATAAGTACAATTTTCATTTTGAAAAATTCCTAGAAATATATCCATTTCCCAAACGGAATATCTATTCCTTTTCCATTATTGGAAATATTGGATTTACAACTAATCAAAGCTTCTAAACTAAAAGTACTGCCATAGTTAATTAGTGAGAAAATATTAAATGCATAGACATTTTTATTTTATTTTGTTATTTCTCTATACATGCAATAATACTAAATATTTCAACTAATAACTTCTGAAGGGAAAAATGGAAATTCAATAAATTCTCATTTTCTTTGAATTGAAAATGCTTAGACTTTCTCACAAATGAAATCTTACATCATTTTTATTGCTAATTATCTTTAAATTAGCAGCATCTAGGGGAAAATTATTTCATTTGGAATCCATACTGTTATCAAAGTTGGTTGTGAAATGTTATAACACAGTTAATCATGTGTGCTCTGAATGTTTCTATACATTTGAATAGAGGCAGTGTAAAGAAGACAGAGCAGTTATAAAAGTCTATAATTTTAGTTTAGGCAGTTACAAACAGTGGCTAGCACTTATATCACTTACTATATACTGAGCATGACTTTCAGTAACTTTTAAAACATAACTTTTATGCCAGTTATCACGGAAACACTTCAGAAATTCTCCAATCTCTTCTTTCCCCTAGGAACCTTAACTTCTTGGACTGTACCTATGGGCTTACTTATATTTGGTTTCCAGTGGGTTTTAGGCAATGGGAAAGTGTGGCACAATATAAAAAGAAGTGATGAGAGTAAGAAGAGGGTACTTATTTCAGTAGCTTTGTTCTAGTATGATTATTTTGGACTTGTCGGGTCCCCTAATTCACAGATCATCTCAAGGATGCTTGTCTATACAGTTTTCTCTATAGAAGTTACTGTAGTAATTATACATTCCCCTGGTCCTTTATATTTGGAGTGGCATCTCTGCTATCACTTGTCCTAAGGATTTATAGTATCCCTTGTGAGTTTCTTTCATCCTTCTCATATATTTGAATAGTTATATAAACTCGAGTATATAAACATCCTCCCCAATTGGGATAGCCATTTATACCTTAACATCTTAATCTCTACCAATAATCACTGAGATGGGAACAATTTTATCTCCATTTTGCGAGTGAGAGAACTGAGGCAGAGTGGGTTTATGTCACAGAACTATTATGTGGTAGAACTGAGATTCAAATCAGTTAATCTAAAACTAAATAAGATTTATTCAGTAGACACAGATGCAACACATGCATGCAACACTTAGATACACAACAGAAATATTAGTCATGTCAAGATTATAGGAACATTTTAATAACTTTCCATGACAAAAATACCGTAAGAATAGACCATTTGCATTGATCATTCTAATCCTTCTAATAATATTATTTGGGAAATACATTTCAATGAGGACACAGACTCATGTAAATTACCAAATTTGGTCAAGGGCACATATTGATTAAGGTTTTCTAGGATGGTTTTTTTTTATTTTTTAAAAAAGATTTTATTCATTTATTTGACAGAGAGAGACAGTGAGAGAGGGAACATAAGCAGGGAAATAGAAGAGGGAGAAGCAGGCTTTCTACAGAGCAGGGAGCCTGGCAAAAGGCTCCATCTTAGGACCTGGGATCATGGCCTGAGTCAAAGGCAGATGCTTAACAGACTGAACCACCTAGGTGCCCCATTAGGGAGGTTTATAATAAGCTGAAAAACTCACAATAAAGAGTATGATTACATTAGTCCTTTGTTACCCATAGCAGATATTAATGTAAAGAATGTGAATGTTGCGGAAGAAAAGAATAGAGCAGTTTCTCACCCGAAGTGTACAGAGCTATGGAATTCTGCTAGCAAGTGTCTCCAGGGCAGAGAGGATACTCCAGACTCTGGGCATATGGGACTCTGGACTCCTGCTTATGGCAGGCTTTGAGAAGTTATTTCCCAAGAGGTAGACATCCCTCTGGACTTACAAATAATTAAAAATATATGACTAATGAAAAAAAATAAATCCACTTAGATACCATGCATAACTAAAAGTTATTTTCTATATTAAAGAAAAACAAAAAAAAATCTGATTTCTCATGACCAATAATTGAAAATGAAATTAAACTTACAGTTTCAATTAATCAGTCATCTGCTTTCTTGTGGCTAGCAATCCTGACAAAATCATTGTTTCTTGAGCAGATTTGTCTCTCCCTGGTGACTGGCCCTCCTACCATCACTCTAGGTTTCACTGTAAGGGCACAATCCTTCCCCTAATGTCTCTCATTGCATCCCTTACTATGAAACTTAGAGAGTGTTTATTGAAAATGGCAAGAAATTATAATACAGATGACAATTTAAATCCCTGCACAGGACTTTGCACCATTTACAACCCAACTTCTTAAAGTCTCCACATGTCTATACATTTGTATTAAACACACAACTCCAGAGAATAAATTAATTGTTTTCTGATCCCGAGATAAGACTGAATCCTTAATATCAACATTTCCTGTCATAGTAATGAGTCATCATTTATCAAACGACTTTTTCTTTCCTTGCTCCCTATTCTTCCTTATGATCATAAACCATGCCTAGAGAAATACATTTTTAGTCTAAACATTCAAAATCCCTTCAGTGAGTTTCGTATTTATATATACAAGTCTATACCTGATTGCTTCCACTTGAGGTCCTAAATTTACCTTGCATTGAACTGTTTAAATACAACATCACAGTCTCCTTATCTTAAAAATGTTGCACTCAGAGTGCCTGCGTGGTTCAGTTGGTTAAGCATCTGACTCTTGGTTTTGGCTCAGGTCATGATTTCAGGATTGTGAAACGAAGCCCCACAAAGGGCTCCACGCTCAGTGCGGAGCCTGCCTAAGATTCCTTCTCTCTGCTCCCCAGCACCCCCCATGTGCTTTCTCTCCCCCCCAAAAAATATATAAACAAATAAACCTTTTAAAAAATGCTGTTCTCTTCTAAGATAACTGGGAACAAAAACTATCCAAGAAGCAATAATTTTAGCTTTATTATCAGCCGCAAGTAGGCAAAGAAGTGATGAAATAAAGTAGCTTTTTTAAAAAATGGTGGTACCAGTATCTTTCTATTATCAAAAGCAGTAACATAAGAATCATCCTTAATATCATAGATTCCCATAATGAAACTGCCACCAAATTCAGACCTCCCTCTATGTAACTTTTTTGAAGCTATCAACTTATTCTGATTGCTTGACATTACTTATCTAAGTTACCACCATCCCTCAGACTACTGCAATTGCCTATTACCTGGTTTTATTCCATCTTCCTCTAAATACAGTCACCTACATATGCAATTAGTCTTTCAAAACCATTGGTTGTTCCACTCCAGATCAAACTGAATCAAGAAAAGTCAATCTCCATTAAGATGGAGACCAGATCCTGCAAAATATAACCTCCTTCTCCTCTGCTATGCAGCATCATATGTCCATACTCTCCAGGTACTCTGATTTCCTAGTCTGTATAAAAATTACCATACTTCTTCCCATCCCATCTCCTAGACCTTTATTTTATGATGCTGGAAATCTCTCATGTGAAGTTTGTTTATCCAACAAACATGTGGTAAGACTCTAATATGTGTCTGGTACTATATGTAAGTTGAGGATCTTACTGTGAACAAACAAGCCATGAACCCTTTCACACACAGCTTGAGAATATTGACAGGGAGTCATAAAATATTAACTCAAATAAATATAAGATTAAAAATGACAGAAATGGTATATAAAATATCCTAGGCAGAAAAATCAGGAAAGGTGTCAGTGATCATGATTGACTTGGTATGTGATGGTGGAAAACTTCAAATGAGAGATTTCCAACAGATATTAGTGCAAAGAATTTGAGTGGTGCAGGGAGAAAAGGATTGGGTTTCTTACCAGAAATGCACAGAGCTATGGGATCTGCTAGTAAGCATCTCCAAGACAGAAGGAAATCCTTCTAACTGATCACATGGGACTCTGCACTTCTGCTTATGGTAATCTTTGGGAAGATAATATTTTCCTAGAGGCAGGGGTCCCTTTGGACTTCTAAATAATGAACAACATATGACTAATAAAAAAAAAAAAAAACTTAGGAAAACTTTCTGAGTAATTTGGGAGTAATTGAATGAAAGTCACTAAATACTAAATAAATGTCATTATCCAATTTTCAGCTTCCATGGATCTTGTCATATTTCACATTAGTTTTTTCCAGAAAGTGTGCTCAAAATGAATAAGCTAACAAGATATGTTGGCCCTTGATAAATGACTGCTTCTATGGTGAAATAAGGAAAACAAAAGATGATCTTGAAGTTTTTTTCATGTCTGAAATAAGGAAGTGTTATCAATTTAAATGTTATCAACCTTAAATATATACAATCTTCATTTGTCATTTGTACATCAATGAAACCTGGGGAAAAATAAACATAGAGGCCAAAACACAAAAATGTGGGTTATGTCAAAGGGGACCAGGTGCCATACTCTAAGAGCATGCAATGGTTAAACATGACAGAATTTGAGCTAACAATAAACAGTATAGTTTTGGATTATAATGCAAACATAAATAAATAAGCAAAAGTCCATACTAATACAAATACAGGATTGCATAGAAAATGAGAGAGATAGGAACAAACCTCACAGAAGAATTTCAAATAATGTATGTAGTTACACCTTTTTCTTTGAATGCAGGCTTGACCTAGTGACTGAATTTCAAAGAATAAAGAAATGGAAAAAATAGTGACTTTTTGGTGGAGAAACCTAGGAAATACTACTTTCACCAAGTGACCAAGGTCAACATTATCAATTATCTTATGTCATGTAAACACTGACACAATGTGGTGACACTGGACTTCTGTGGTATTATTTTTTAAAAATCTATAACCACTGTCTCAGTATGAAAACACAACAGACAAGCCCATATTGAGGGACATTCTACAAAACACATGACCAATTCTTTAAATTATCAACGTCATGAGAAACAAGAAAAAGACCAGTAATCTCTCATAGACCAGTGGTGACAAAGATAACTTGAGGCAACATGGAGCCCTGGATGGGATCCTAGAGAGAAAAAGGACAAGAATGAAAAAAACTTGAGATCAAAACAAATGGCTAGAAAAAAATAGAGATAGATAGATATACAGATAAAACAATAGATAATAGTAGATAAGAGGAAAATGAAAAAATAAATAATAAAATGAAAACTGGGGAATCTGGGTGAAGGGTATATAGGAGTTTATTGTACTAATCTTGCAACTTTTCCACAAGTTTTATTTTTCAAGTGAAAAACATATGCTCTTAGAGTGAGAATTAGCTTTATTCAATACAAAAAATGTTTTTGTATTATTAATTAGTTCTTTGTGTTTATCTTCCTAGATACTATCTCTCTTCTAGTGTTAAGTTTTTAGCTTAATTAAAAATCTGGGATATGGAGAGCCTGGGTGGCTCAGTGGGTTAAAGCCCTGGCCTTCGGCTCAGGTCATGATCCCAGAGTGCTGGGATCGAGCCCCGCATTGGGCTCTCTGCTCGGCAGGGAGCCTGCTTCCTCCTCTCTCTCTCTGCCTGCCTCTCTGCCTACTTGTGATCTCTATCTGTCAAATAAATAAATAAAATCTTTAAAAAAAAATCTGGGATATGACGTCAATAAAAAGCATTCTAAAAATCCATCTATAAATATGTCAAATATTGGACTTTTCACCAGACAGATAACAACATACATATTTAACTGCAAGTGTTTTCTGGCAACTGATAGTTGACCAAACAAATTATGAGTTTTTATCTTTGCAATGTAGAATAACAAAATATGTCTCTAATGATGTTTACATGAGAAAGAATTTTATGTCATCCTTTTATTTAGTTTAGTTTAATTTTCATTACAATGTAAAAATAAGAATCAAAATTGCTATTAAAAAAAGAAATATTTGTATCACTTCACAAAAAACCCAAACTGGCTAATTGTCCATTATATGCAACAAATTATAGCAGGCATAACATCTAAAAAACCATTATAGTTTTAATTTTAATTATCTTAATTTATTTTTAGTAAGAAAACAATTGCTATTCCTTTATAGAGTGGTGTGTCAATGTAAATATTGATATACCTATACATGAAAATATGAGATTATGAAATATTCTGAATAAATATTATTAGATTTTGCCAGGTATAATAAAAAGCTCTTACACCAGCTATGTCTTTAATGTTTGATTTCACACCATTCCTTGTCTGTTCCTAATCTATTTTTATGGCAATTTCAACTAACTTCAGTAGGGTTAGGATAATATTTTATAAAGATTTATATGCCTTAAATATTTTAACAATGTGTGAGTACTCATTTTTAGGACTTTTTTTATTACTTTTCCATAGATATTCTATAAACATGGTGCTACAAAATATAATTTTCCCCCAATTTGTTAGCTTAATGTTAACTTCAGTTAATTTATTATTTTCCCCAATCTGGGAAGAATTTTAAGGAAACTAGAAAATATTAATACAAGAAAAACTAATATATAACCAACAAAATATTAGTTTACTAGTGTAGAGGAGGCAAAATTTTACCTTTACTCTGCTAGGGTTTTCCAGCTGGGCTTGAGAATTAAATTGATGTAAGACAGGTTAACAGGAGGTAAAAAGCATACAAATTTATATAACTTTTGAATGACAAAGAGTTCTCATAAGGAATGAAGAGCCAAAGGAATGGTGGAAACTATATGCTTTTATAGTAGATTTAACAAAAAGAAATTATAGGAAAGTAACCATCTCTGTTGGGAGGCTAAAGGAAGATAATTATTTTAATAAGTTCTGTTTTTATAAAATTATTTATACATAATTCTCTCTGTTTCAATTTCTTGTACTAGATGTTAATAATGTCAGTTTCTTCTGGTACAAGGAGGGCATTTTTCATGTGGGCATTTCATCTCCTGCTTCTAAGAAAAAGAAAAAAGGTCAGAATATTTTTCTCACATGCACTGTTTTTTGAGTGCCTTTAATTCAAAATAATCATACCAAAATGGCACATTTTGGGGTGGCGTACCCTATCACTCTTTGTCTGCAAGTAGTGAAAGATTTCTATGTATATGTTCCCTGATTTATAGAAGAATAATAACTTTTTTTTCTAGAAATGTCATTGATGTGAGATATTAAAAAAAGAGCTTTCTTCTTATATCCTAGATACAAGTTATTTTAAAATCAATAACATTCATAATTATATATTTTGTTTTTTTCTGGCATTATTAGTACAAATTAATTAATTTTAGAATATGTAACTTTGTATTACTTAAACAATTACTCTTGTTAGTGTATGAACTTTATTTTGAAATTATAATTAAAATATCTAATTTGCAACACTGAAAATGTAGTTTACATCTTACGTTTACTAAAAAAGGATATAATGAGAAGAAATATTCAGTATAAGTGAAATCAAATGATATTATCATAGGGGAAAATGAACAGAAAAAAGCTTTGTTTTCTGAAAATGAGAAATGTGTCAAAGTCTACAATCATCTTTATAAATATTTGTTATAACTTCATAAGTTTAAAGTTTGTAAGATAACAGAAATATTATAAAATGCTCATCATAAGATTTAACACAATTATATATTAATTATGGATCTGCAATTTATTAAATCATTCTATACCATGAATTTTATATTTAAATCTCACCACATCTATATATGTTGCTATTTTTTTGAATGGTAATGTCAGCATTGTCTGATTGTATAGCTATCATAAGTCTTTGGGGAATAAAAGGAAGAAATGAATTTAGCCATGTACACTATGTTAAAAAACATAAAAAGAAAAACAACTATGATAAACTTTTGCTTAGATGGAGGCAATTTTTTTTTAAGATTTTATTTATTTATTTGTCAGAGAGAGAGCACAAGCAGGGGGAACAGCAAACAGAGGGAGAAACAGGCTCTTCACTGAGCAAGGAACCCAATGCAGGACTTGATCCCAGGACACTGGGATCCTAACCTCAGTTGAGGGCAGATGCTTCACCAACTGAGCCACCGAGGCATTCCTACCTGGAGGCAATCTTGACATTATCTTGGGCATCTGACTAATATGACTTTCTTTCCTTTACACTTTTTTAAAAAAGTTTTTATTTAAATTCTACTTAGTTAACATACAGTATGATATTAGTTTAAGGTGTACAATATAGTGACTCAGCACTTCAATACAACATCAGGTGTTTCTCACAGCAAATGTACTCCTTAATCCCGGTCACCTATTTCACCCATTCCCCCATCCACCGCCCATCCAGTAACTCATCAGTTTTTCTTCTGTAGTTAAGAATCTATTTCTTGGTTTGCCTCTCTCTTTTCTTTCCCCTTTGCTCATCTGTTTTGTTTTTAAATTCCATATATGCATGAAATCATATGGTAATTTTCTTTCTCTGACTGATTTATTTCACGTAGCATAATATTCTCAGCTCCACCCATGTCATTGCAAATGGCAAGATTCCGTTCTTTTTATGACTAATATTCCATTGTACTTATATACCTATCTTCTTTAACCATTTATCAGTCAATAGACACTTGGTCTGTTTCCATATTTTGGCTATTGTAGATAACATGCTATAACCATAGGGGTGCATGTGTCCATTTAAATTAGTAATCTTGTATACTTTGGGTAAATACCTAGTAGTGCAATTTCTGGTAGTTCTATTTTTAACTTTTTTGTGTGTGTGTTAAAATGAAGAACATCTTTATTATCAAGAAGAGAAACAGTAGGAGAAAAAAGTAAAACTATTTTTAACTTTTTAAGGAAACTTCAAACTGTTTTCCAGAGTGGCTGCACCAGTTTGTATTCCCACCAACAGTGCAAAAAGGTTCCCCTTTCTCCACTTTCTCGTCAGAACTTGTTTCTTGTGTTGTTGCTTTTACCCATTCTGACAGGTGTGGGGGTGATATTGTAGATTTGATTTGTGTTTCCCTGATGACCAGTGATGTTGAGCATCTTTTCATCTTTTACACTATTCACTATCTCTTGATACACAAAGGTTCATTTAATATGTAAAATGAACGATGTGAATTTATGAAGGTAATACCAACAGAGAATGAGCAAGAGGCAAAGAGGAACGTGAAAGAAGAAGAGACAGGAACATAAGGAGAGAAAGAAATGGATAGAAAAGAAGAAAACACAACTCCAACAGTCAAATAACTGGAGAATCATCTGTATTTCAGCAGACAGTCTTCACAGAGAACATTCTTTCATTGCGTATCTAACAACACAAGACTTTCAACAAAAATTCTGTCCTGCCTTGTGGAATCTCCAGGGTGAAGGACGTTACATAAAACTCTCACTTGGTAAAAGCCTTGCAAGTATTCCCAGTTGCCAGTGCTCTTCAGTGGATCTTCAGCTATTCCCACTGATTGGAATCACTCTCTTTCATAAATAACTATTCTTGCATGAAGTAAATAGAAAGGAAAGAGGCATTCCTAATAAGATAGTTGCACATAGGTGAGTAATTGAAAATAATGCAACTTTTCTGGGGCACCTGGGTGGCTCAGTGGGTTAAAGGTCATGATCCCAGAGTCCTGGGATCGAGCCCCGCATCGGGCTCTCTGCTCAGCAGGGAGCCTGCTTCCTTTCCTCTCTCTCTCTCTCTGCCTGCCTCTCTGCCTACTTGTGATCTCTGTCTGTCAAATAAATAAAAATAAAATCTTTAAAAAAAAAAGAAAATAATGCAACTTTTCTATCTACTAAGCTATTGTTAGAAAAAAATATTCAGCTTATCCATTAGGGAACTCTAAGTCTATAGAGTCTATTACTGTTTGCAATATTTTGCAATGATATGAATGGTATGCTTTTTTTTGCATATAGCAAACCATAACAAAGTTAGCAATTATTATTTCTGAAATGCCAATGATTTTTGACTTTGTATTCTACTCCATGAAATTCATTTTCCTTATATTCACATATTTACAGTAGGAGACAAATTATCGTATGCTTTTCATCCTGTTTTTAAACCAAGCTGTTCTATAATATTTGAAAATAAAATGTAAACAATCTGATAATTTATTAAAAAAAGGCTTACTGAAGGATTTGATATTTACATAACATTACCCCCTTTAAGAAAGTTATAGTTACATAGCTTCCAGCATTGCATTTGTGATTAAAAAGTGATGTGATATTTTATTGTAAAGACATCTATTAAAAACCCAATATTAATTAGAGCATTGTCTTTTTTAAAATTTGAACTTTCCAAATAAATGATTTTATACCTGTGTTCACAGATATTTAGAGTTCAGTCACCGTTAAATAACAATTGTTAAGAGCACGAACTTCAAGTTCAATGAAGCTTGCTTCAAGCTTCAAATAAACCATTTCCTAACTGTGAGACTTCTGTTAAATTATTTAACTCTTCAACACTTCAGCTTCCTCACATGTATAGTTGGGAGGATTAAATGACATAAGGCATGCATGTGAAGTGTTTAGCCCACATTGCATAGCATATTACATATTCAATGATATTTGAAGGCACCATTATTATTACCGTAAATGTAAATTGCTAGCACATGACAAATATCACTACAAATGCATTTTTTTTCTACTAAAAGCAACAGAGAGTTCTTGTACAACTGAGTCCCAAGAGTTTTAAAGAAACCGAATACAGAACCAAGGTCAGTAATATTTTCCAGATACCTATACATATAGCCTGTAATATAGTAATATTTTCCAGATGTACATATATATGTGTGTATGTATGTATACGTGTGTGTGTGTGTGTGTAGCCTGAAACTTTATTTCATGCTGTTGAACTATGATATGAAATCCCTTTCAGTATATGAAACTAGCTTCACATTTCCTCTCTCTACCGAGTCAGTTTGAAATGATTCTTTGGTGAAACAATCTAAACACAAACTTTGAAGAAATATGTGGAAAATATATATATTCTATAAATACATCTTATATTGTTTTCCTTTCTCTTTTTAAAAATTGATGCATATTTGGAGATCCTGGCAAAGTAGCATTTGAAGAAAATTAAATCCAGAGGATGTTGAAAGTATGAAAGCCTAAACTCTTCACCCTAGTGTGAAAATCTGAAAGACTTTCTCAATCACCATTTTTTTTTCTTCAGAATATTTTCTATAGCTAAGTAGTTAGTTTAAGCATTTTTCTTTATTTGCTATGTCCTACAGTGAGTTATTGGGAAAACTGTTGTGTTTGACCAGGTTAGCTGACATTTTCAATTCAAAAAATTGAATTCTATCAATTTTTTCTAAGGTATGGAAAAGGTATTCCTTATCATTTAATGCTCTTAGAACACTGGTAATATATCACATCAGTGATTTATGAGTTATAACTTAAAATATATAGTCTAATTTCTACCAGGTACCGTAACTGTATAAATAAAGCAGTAGAACTAGGAAAGTGTTATGACACTTTTCAAGCAAGCACTCACCAAAAAATCATTTAAATCTAACTTGAAAGTCAAATTCTTTCTTTTTCCCCCACAAAGTTTCTCTCTCTTTTTTCTTTTTTAAAGATTTATTTATTTATTTGACAGACAGAGATCACAAGTAGGCAGAGAGGCAGGCAGAGAGAGGGAAGCAGGCTCCCTGCTGAGCAGAGAGCCCGATGCGGGGCTCGATCCCAGGACCCTGGGATCATGACCTGAGCAGAAGGCAGAGGCTTAACCCACTGAGCCACCCAGGTGCCCCCAAAGTTTCTCTCTTGCTCCCTCTCTCCAGCTATCTCTATTTCTGTTTCTCTCTCTCTCTCTCTCTCTCTCACACACACACACACACACACACACACGCGAATAGTATAATAGTGTGTAATGTAAAAAGCAAAAAGCAGGACTGTCTCAAATATGTTGACTCAAATGATCAATTCTATAAAGTATTCAAAGCCTTCAGTTTTGTCCATTGTGCTTCTAATTATGTCCCTCAGACTGATAATAAAGTACCAGTATGACATTAAATTTTTAGTATACAAGTGTCAAAAAAATTTTCAAAGTCAAATGAACTATAAAGCAAATTCATGTTTAGATAAATAAAGGGAATGTAACAGTCCATCATGCAGAAATGCAATTAATTGTGTTGCATGCGTAAAGAAGGTCAAAGACAAGCTGTTTGCTTTTGTCAGCATTTTGAAGACACTAAAAATTCTGCACAACCTAAATTAACCCAAGCCTATTTCCTTATGGTATTACTGAATTCACACTACCTATTGTACCATAATTTTTATAATACACCTGCCAATATTGATAACACTTTATCTGTTTATAAGGAAAATATATTTTCTAAAATCACTGGAATTACATCAGCTAGAAAATATGTAGAGCTTTCTTAAAAATATAGAATTATTGTTTTATCATTTTTAAAAATTTTGATTTCTTTCCCTTAAATATTATTTTAAGTCTGATTGCTTTGCCCCTAAATTCATTTATGTGTATCATTTTGAAACTAATATATGTAGTATTCAATAAATAAGTGATATACATCATTTATTGGATTTTCTAGAAGTGATTATCTGTTGTTAAACAACTCTATTTAATGTGTGAATAAATCTCTTTATGTTTCACATCTCAAACAGAAAATTAGAAAATCAGTCCCTAAAAAAAACATAGATACATATTTGTCTTGGAACTGTACACATTTGACATATCTATATATTTGTTGATGATATATATCTCATATACATAATACTTATGTAATATTAATGCTTATTACTATATTATACTTACTGTACTTATTTACCTCCTTCAAGAAACTGAGATCTTCTTTGTATCACTTCCTAACCTAACTGGTTAACAATAAGTTGAAGATAAGGGCTAAAACAGAAGGGATTAATATGACATCCCAAGTTCATTTAAAGATATACACTATAATCTAGGCTAAAATTCTCACTGACCCTCATCTTCTGATATACATCAAGGAGCAAGCAAGAATATTTGGAACTTGAATGCTTATTTTTTTTTGTATGCCCTCATCTTTATGATCAACAAACTTTAATATTTCTTGGAGACATGACTAAAACTTTACTTTCTGATATCCTAAATTGCCTAATTTATACATGGCAAGTAGTTTAGCTCCTATTAGAGATGTAAAGGAGATTAGCAAATGGGAAAGTGAAGAACAAAGATTACTTTAGAAAAGATAAGCTATATAATGTCAAGATATATAAATAAAATCTGCATACAGACCAGGGAATATTGAATACTTACAGTTCAATGTTAAGACTATGAATTCATTTTAAGTGCAATGTCTTTGGCTGAATGTCATATTTCTAACAATAGATGGGGATCAGAAGAGACTTCTACAATGCTTCTGTGTTCTTGTATTATTTACTTATTCTTTTTAAATATTTAATGCTATGAACTATATCACATAGAAGAATGCTTAAATCAGATATTGAAATCAATAGTTATTAAGCATATTTTTCTATACCAAACCTCTATCTTTTCTTAAGAAATAGAGATTATCATAAATAAAATTTTGCATAATTTATCATTATATAAGCATAATAATAAATAGACTGATGTATACTCATGTAAGAAGTATGACTTTCTTATTTTATTATGTGAATACCCTTTTAAATAAGAGAGAATTTTTACAACCTAAAATAAAACCCAAACAATCATATATCATTTTAACTCCCTTGAATTTTAAAAAGAAAGAGATGTATAAACTGTTATTGGGTAAGAACATATAATTTGAGAGCTTTTAATCAGGGACTTTTATAAATCTTATAGAATAATACAGTATTTAAAATTTTAAAGGACAAAGTTTATGTGACTAAATCTTACAAGATTATTTTTCAGTCACTTTAAAGTCATTTTAATCCATTAGATAATTCTGTAGAATTGTTTTCTTTTCCCTTTTTTATTAATAGTACATTTCTAAATCTAATCTTTCATCTGAAAGGGTAAATCTCTGAGGCTTCTTGCAATGTTTATTTGATTTTTCATAGCCTTGATAGCATATCATACATTCAAGCTTGCATATTCTGTAAATTGCAAACTAAACCAAAATTACAGCCTTAAAGTAGCTGAAACCTTAATAATGGCTGTGAGTTAAACTGAATTAAATTAATGTGAATTAAATTAAATTAAATTATATTTACAAGATACATGCCATGAGTATGCATGCCTTAGAAAAACAACGTTGAACAGTAATAATCAAGGGAAATTGTATCAAAATATATTTGAGTATCACTATAATATGTTTGCCATTTTGAATACTGAAAAATCCACATTTTTGCACATAAACTGTCAATGTATTTTCAAAACTTGTTTATTTGGGAAATACCATGATTTTAAAACATTGTATATAAAACATTGTTTCATTTCAAGATGTTCTTTCTACCCAAAATCTCACTGAAATAGCCTAAGGAGTATTAACTATGGGGGGAAAAAAAAACCACCAGAAGTTGGACATACTGGTTTTCATTGTGCAATTCATAGTTTAATACAAGAATATGGACATTCAGCCTTAAAACAAGTTCCCTTGCTATCCTGAATTGAGTCACATAAATTTTGGATGCTCATGGCACCAGGAGCAATAAGTGACTTCGTGAAGGGCATCATTCATTTGGAACTATGTTTTCCATTAAATGATCACAAAAAGGGAATCCTTGTAATTATAGAAGGGACACATAACATATGTATGTTGTCAAACCAATGGAAAACATACTTTTCACATTAGATTGTAAAAGGGTATAGGGGCACCTGGGTGGCTCAGTGGGTTAAAGCCTCTGCCTTCCACTCAGGTCTTGATCTCAGGGTCCTGGTATCAAGCCCCACATCAGGTTCTCTGCTCAGTGGGGAGCCTCCTTCCCCGTCTCTCTGCCTGCCTCTGTCAAATTTAAAATAAAAAATCTTTAAAAGAAAGGGGGGGTATGAGTGAATTGTCAAGTATTTCCTTTTCCCATTTGCCACCAACAATTCAAGATATGATTTAAAAGAGATAAAGTTGACAAGAAAGTAATATAAGGGGCACCTGGGTGGTTCAGTGGGTTAAGCTTCTGCTTTCAGCTCAGGTGATGATCTCAGGGTCATGGGATCGTGCCCCGCATTGGGCTCTCTGCTCAGCATGGAGCCTGCTTCCTCCTCTCTCTCTCTCTGTCTGCTTCTCTGCCTACTTGTGATCTCTCTCTGTCAAATAAATAAATAAAATCTTTAAAAAAAAATAAAATAAAATATAAAAGAAAGTAATATGAAGGACACAGGGGAATTTGTAGAGGGGCAAATTGAAACCTAGAAAGAGATTTAAGAAATTTAATAACCAGAATTGGCAGGGAGAGCTTCTAAATAAAATTGTCTAAAATCATTGAACTTCCTTACAAGTTGCTAGAATTCCCTTAAAATACACCTTACTTCAATCACCTAATTGGAACCATGACTTAACAGAAAAAAAAAAAGTTAATATCATGGGGCACCTGGGTGGCTCAATGGGTTCCAGCCTCTGCCTTTGTCTCAGGTCATGATCCCAGGGTCTTGGGATTGAGCCCCGCATCAGGCTCTCTGCTCAGCAGGGAGCCTGCTTCCCTTTCTCTCTCTCACTGCCTGCCTCTCTACCTACCTGTGATCTCTGTCTGTCAAATAAATAAAGTCTTTTTAAAAAATGAAGTTAATATCATTATTTTACTAAGAAATACATAAAATGCTGCTACACATATATACATGCACATTCACAACATGAATAATTGATTAGGAAAAGAGTGGAATAAAAGCCTACAAAATCTCTGACAAAACCTACAAATCTACCTACAATTTTAATTCAGGGAATAGACCAACCACACTAAAGAGGAAAACAAGACTTAGTTGATATGCTGGTGTGCCACCAAGATAGATCACCTTAATGACCAAAGAATTTATTTAACAAATATCTAGGAAGTTTGACAGCTTATGGTTTGCAACTATGTATTTTTTCTGGGATTTTACTGTCTACCACAGGGGCTACTTCCCCTAAGACCATGGCCAATATCCAGGGCCACAATTCTTCCAGTGACTTATTGATGGGCAGATATAATAGTACCCCTATCTAGTTTTTCCAATTCAGGATATTTTTAAAACACTATTTTAGCTTAAAAGCACCATTTAGGGAAGTGACTACCTAAATTATTGGGAAGGTGACTGCTGGATCCTATGATGTTTCTATGTTTAACTTGATAAGAAATTACCGAACTGTCTTCCAAAGTGGTTGTCCAATATGCATTCTTACATACGATGAATGAGAGTTCCTGTTGTGACACACCCTCGCCAGCCTTTGATATTTTCAGTGTTTAGGGTTTTAGCCATTCTAGGTAACTAGTGGGAATTTCTTAATTTTTTTTTAACATTTCCTTAAGGAAAATCATGTTGACCAATTTTTGTGTCCCTTTTCTATACTGATTCTTAATTTTTTTTTTTTTTTAATAAAGGTTCTGTTCAGACTTTCTGTTTTTCTCTTTGGGCTGATTTTTTAAAAGACTCTTTTCTATACTTTGGTACTATTTATTTTTATTTCTTTGAGTTTTAGAGGAAAAAAAGGGAGAAGGGATTAGAGAGCAAAAAGAGAACAAAAGATAAATACTATATTCTACTTTTAAAAATAAGTGTCTTAAATTCCTCAAATAAATGAACACTTCCAAAATTCCCTAATATCTTATAGTAGTATTTCTTAAAATGCATATATAAAAAGAAATACTTATTATTTGCCAAATGTTACCTATCTTTAAAGTGCCAAATAATATGATTGTCAAATTGCAGTAAGCAATAGACGGCAAAAGCAGGCAAAATACTTCATTTTTTCTCTCCTATTTTCATATTTGCCTAATTCTTCCTTTATTCTGAAAACATTGTTATTGGTATCTAATTTTATTTTTTTCTTCATCTATCATGCATTTAAGGTAGAACAGCAATTGTTCTTTCAGTACTAAGAAAAATAAATTTCTAAAAAACTTTGTTAGCATCCTAAATTAAGCCTTCTTCCATTTCCTACTATCATCCTAAGTACCCCATGTTAGTATGTCCTACTATCCCAACTCCCTTCTTCAATCTAGCTACCACTACATTTCAAACTATTGTAATAAGCAGCACATAACATGAAACTTACCATTTTAATAAAAATTTAAGTGTACAGTATTGCTAAAGATAAGCACAATATTATACAGTAAATTCTGGAACTTTTATTCTTTCATGACTGAAATTTTATACTCACTGAACAGCAACTCTCATTTATCTTTCCCCCCAGTTACTGGCAACCAACATTCTATTTTCTGCTTCCATGATTTTGACCATCTTAGATAATTCCTATGAGAGGAATTATGCATATTTACCCTTCTGTGACTGGCTTATTCACTTAGCAGAATGCCCTCAAAATTTATCCATGTTGTAGCATATAACAGGATTTTGTAATGGCTAAATCATATCCTATTATAAGTATATTCCACATTTTTCTTTTTCTAATCATCTGTCAATAGAAATCTGGGTTTTTCTACTTCTGGTCTATTATGAATAATGGTGCAATGAAAATGGGAGAGCAAACATCTCCTCAAGATCATGACTTCAGTTCTTTAGGTTAAATACCCAGAAGTAGTGTTGCTAGATCACATGGTAGATCTATTTCTAATTTTTTGAGGATCCTCCAGACTATTTACCACAGTGGCTATATCAGTCTGCATTCCCACCAACAATATACAGAGTTCTAATTTTTCCACGTTTGCCAACACTTGTTATTTTTTTTATGTTTGTTTTGTTTAGTAATCGCAAACTCAACAGATAAAGGTGTTATCTAGTTGTGTTTCTGATTTGCATTTGTCTGATGACTAGTGAAGCTGACCATCTTTTCATATACTTGTTAGCCAATTGTATGTGTTCTTCGGAGAAATGTCTTTATTCAAGTCATTTGACCATTTTTTTTAAAGATTTTATTTATTGATTTGACATAGAGAGAGAGATCACAAGTAGGCAGAGGCAGGCAGAGAGAGGGGAGGAAGCAGGCTCCCTGCTGAGCAGAGAGCCCAATGCAGGACTCGATCCCAGAACCCTGAGATCATGACCTGAGCCGAAGGTAGAGGCTTAACCCACTGAGCCACCCAGGCACCTACATTTGACCATTTTTAATTGTGTCATTTGTTTACTTTGTTATTGAGTTATATGAGTTCTATATATAAGCTGAGTATTAACCTCTTATCACAGGTATGGTTTGAAAATATTTTCTCCCATTTAATTTTATTGATTTTTTCCATTCTGTTTTTTTATTCTGTTGATTTTTCCTTTGCCACACAGAAGCTTTCTGTTTGATATAGTCTGACTTATCTATTTATACTTTTGCTGCCTGTGCTTCTGATGTCGCACCCAAGAAATCAGTGCCAAGACCAATGCCATGAAGCTTTTCCTCTTGAAGTCTTTAATTTGACTTGATAACTGTGTATGATGTAAAATGAAGGTCCAATTTCATTCTATTGCATGTATATATCCAGTTTTCCCAGAATCATTGCTGAAGAGACTATTTTTTCCCCACTGTGTGCTCCCTGTTGTGGCAATCTTGTAAAAAATGTGTAGAAGACCACGTTTGTGTGGATTTATTTCTGAGTGCTCTATTTTGTTCCACTGGTCTACACATCTGTTTTTGTCCAGTATCATATTGTTTTAATTACTGTAGCTCTTTTGTATGTTTTTAAAACAGGAAGTGTGTGTCCTCTAACTTTGTTCTTCTTTGTCAAGATCATTTTGGCTATTCGGAGTCCTTTTTAGTTCCATATGAATTTTAGGATTATTTATTCTTTTTTGTGAAAATGCCATTGAAATCATGATAAAGATTGCATTGAATCTGTATATTGTTTTGGGTAGTATAGACATTTTTATAATAGTAAGTCTTCCAATTCATGAATACAAGATAACTTTCCATTTATCTGTGTCTTTTAAAAATTATTTTCAGCGTGTTTTGTAGTTTTCAGTGTGCATGCCTTTTGGCTCCTTGGTTGTTTATCCCTAAGTATTTTATTCTTTTTGATGCTATCATAAATGGGATTTCTTTCTTCCTTCCTCCCTTCTTCTTTCCCTCCTTCCTTTCTTCCTTCTTTTGAAACTTCTTCAGCAGTATGAGTTGGTCCCTTGGTTTTTAAACTCAAGTCTCTCACTGTCAAATGACGACAGCAGTATTGCAGGAATTGTCATAATCTCAGAATTGTCAGTTACTAAAATCTTACAAAACACTTCCAAAAAGGTAAAAGTTCTTCCAATATTTTGTTATTGTCATTATTGTTAAAAAGGAGTCTTTCATCTCCCTCACACAGTCCATTTTGGCTTGTCCTTTGTCCTGGCTACATCATGGTAGGGTCTCTGATGATACTATGTCCAGGAGTTGCCAGTGACAACCATCAGTGCATCCTACAGGTCTTTCCTCCATGAACTCCTTGTTGGCCTCAATCACATCCAGATGTGGCATAGGGTCTTCCAATGTGTCATCCCTAACTTCTTGATATCCCTACATAGTGCTCTGGGTATAACCATACTAAGGATAGCCATAGCTGTAGCTGCCTGTATTCTGGTAACTATAACAGTTCTCGCATAACTGGTAATAGTGATTGCATTTGTAACTGTAAATCTGACTATACTCCACTGACATCATTTGGCTTGCTTTGAGGATTGCCATGCTCACCTGTGCTGGTTTAGGCTCCAGGACGACTGTTCCTTGGCAGTCAGTCAAGGCTCACTTCTGTTCCAGTTCATCTGTGATTTTCACAAAACCATAGTCCTTAGACACAGCTGTTTGGATGCAAAATCATCTTGCCTCCCTAATAGGAGGGGTAAACTTTGGTGAAGAATTCATATAGCATGTCATCATCCACATCTGGGGTCAGGTCCCCTGCAAACAAGGAATACTCAAGGCTGTTATCTGGTTGTTTCCTATAAGTGGCATAGTTCAGTTTAAAATGTTTTGCCTTGGGCAAAGCATCTTCTTTTCTCTAAGCTACACCTTTTTCTCCTGTATAAAATGAGGGTTGCACAGATGACCATTAAGGGCTTGCCAGCTCTATGGGTCTACAAGCCCAGGTGTGCCAGCTTAGTGCAGTTATAAGCTAAGTAAAAGTGTGGGTACTAAAAGGGGTTTCCCATTAACTTTATGAAAACACCCTTGGTTACACCCAAGTCTCTGAATTCTACAGAACAGTAGCCAGCTGAGATTTCAGTGAAGTGGTTTTGGATAATTCTGATGCTCATCACAGTGTCCTCCGTGGAGGCTTCAGCTCATTCATGCATAGGCTGGCCATGCCTGGAGCCTGTGTGGGATTTTATAGGCTTAAGGCTGGCCTAGGCTCCAGACTGCAGGGTAAGAAATGAGATTGTTTTCTTAGTTCATATTGTTGGATAATTCATTATTAATGTAGAAGTATGCAAATTATTTCTGTATCATGATTTTGTATCCTTTGACTTTACTGAATAGGTTTATTAGTTCAAACTGTTCCTTTTGTGGACTCTTCGTGGTTTTCTATGTATTAGTTCATGTCATCTGTGAACAGAGATCATTTTATTCTTCCTTTCTGATTTGGATGTCTTTTGTTTTCCTAGACTAATTAATTGCTCTGGCTAGGATTTCCAGTGCTATGTGTTTTGTTTTATTTTATTTTAGTTTAGTTTTTAAATTTTTCATTTTATTTTTCATCATGACAAGTATATTCTTTAAGCCCTATGCCTTGGACACCTGGGCGGCTCGGTTGGTTAAGCAACTGCCTTCAGCTCAGGTCATGATCCTGGAGTCCTGGGATTGAGTCCCACATTGGGTTCCCTACTCTGTGGGGAGTCTGCTTTTCCCGCTGACCTAATCCCCATGCCCTATCTATTCCATCCTCCCACCCACCTCTCCTCTGGTAACCATCAGTTTGTTCTCTATAGTTGAGAGTCTATTTCTTGGTTTGTCTTTCTTTTCTTTTCTTTTCCTTTACTCCTTTGTTTTGTTTCTTAAATTCCACATATGAATGAGAGAACATGGTGTTTGTCTTTCTCTGACTGACCTTATTTACCTGAACATTATACTTTCTATTTCTATCCATGATGTTGTAAATGGCAAGATTTCATTCTTTTTTTTTTATGGCTGAATTATATTCTTATGTGTAAATATAGGAATATATATTTATACATATTATGTGGTATATACATATGAATATATATTCACAAATATATACGAAATACATATATATTATATATGTGATGCATATATCACCTCTTCTTTAGCCATTTGTCAACAGATGGACACTTGAGCTGTTCTCAAAGTTTGGCTATTGTAAATAATGCTGCAATAAACATAGGTGTACATGTATCCCTTTGAATTAGTATTTTTATATTTTGAGGATAAATGCCCAGTAGTGTCATTTCTGGTCCAAAGGGTAGTTCTATTTTTAATTTTTTGAGGAAGATCCACACTCTTTTCCACAATGGCTGTACCAATTTACATTCCCACCAACAGTGCATTAGGGTTCCTTTTTGTCTACATTGTTGCCAACATTGATTGTTTCTTGTGCTTTTAATTTTAGTCATTCTGATAGGTGTGAGGTGACATCTTATTGTGGGTTTGATTTGCATTTCCCTGATGATGAATGATGTTGATCATCTTTTTGTGTATCTCTTGGCCCCTTGAATGTCTTCTCTAGAGAAATATCTGTGTCTTTTGCCTGTCTTTTAATTGGATTATTGGTTTTTTGGATATTGAGTTGTATCAGTTCTTTGTATACCATGGATACTAAGCCTTTATCGATTTGTCATTTGCAAATAACTTTTCCCGTTCCATAGGTCTCCTTTTAGTTTTGTTGACTGTTTCCTTCTCTGTGCAAAAACTTTTTGTTTTTGTGTAGTCCTAATAGCTTATTTTTCTCTTGTTTCCCTTGCTTTGGGAGACATATCTAGAAAAATATTCCTATGGCCAGTGTCAGAAAGCCTCTTGCCTGTGCTCTCTTCTAGGACTTTTATAGTTTTAGGTCTCACATTTAAGTCTTTCATCCATGTTGAGTTTATTTTATGTATGGTAAGAGAAAGGGGCCCAGTTTCATTCTTTTGTATGCATGTGTCCATTTATCCCAGCACCATTTGTTGACGAGATTTCCCCACTGCATATTAATTCTTTTGTCAAAGATTAATTGACCATATAATTGTCAGTTTATTTCCAGAATTTCTTTTCTATTCCACTAATGTTTATGTCTATTTTTATGCCAGTACCATATTGTTTTAATCAATACCTCTTTAAAATATAACTTGAAATCTGGAATTACAATACCTTCAGTTTTGTTTTTCTTTTTCAACGTAAGTTTGACTACTCAAGGTCGATTGTAGTTCCCTACAAATTTTAGGATTATTTGTTCTGGTTCTGTGATAAGTGTTGTTGGTATTTTGATAGGAATTGCATTAAATCTGTAGATTGCTTTAGGTAGTATAGATATTGTAATGATATCTGTTCTTCCAACCTATAAGAATGTATGTCTTTCTATTTTTTTGTGTTGTCTTGAATTTCTGTCATCGGTGCTTTATGGTTTTCAGAGTATAGGTCTTTTACCTTTTGGTTAAGTTTACTCCCAGATATTTTATTGTTTTGGTGCAACTGTGAGCAGGATTGTTTTCTTAATTTCATTTTCTACTGCTTTATTAATAGCATATAGAAATGGGACAGATTCCTGTATATTGATTTTGTATCCTTTGACTTTGTTGAATTCATTTATTAGTTTAGTACTTTTTTTGGTGGAGTCTTCAGTGTTTTCTATAAATAATATCCTGTCATTTGTAAATAGTGATAGCTTTATTTCTTCCTTACCAATTTGGATGCCTTTTATTTCTTTGGGTTTTCTGATTGCTGTGGCTAGGACTTCCAGTACTATTTTGAATAAAAATGGTGAGAGTAGACATCCTTACCTTGTTCCTGACCTTAGGGGAAAAGTTCTCCATTTTTTGATCATTGAGTATGATGTTGGCTGTGGCTTTTTGATATATGGCCTTTATTATATTGAGATATGTTCCCTTTAGACCTACTTTGCAGAGGATTTTTCATGAATGGATGTTGTATTTAGACAAATGCTTCTCTGCACCTGTTGAAATGATCATATGGTTTTTATCCTTTCTCTTCTTGAAGTGATGAATCACATTGATTGTTATATGAATATTAAACTATCCTTGCATCCTGGGAATAAATCCATTGTGTTGTAGTGTATGATTTTTTTAATATACTGTTGCATTCAGTTTGCTAATATTTTCCTGAGGACTTTTGAATTTATATTCATGAGACATTGGCCTGTAGTTTCTATGTTTGTTTGTTTTTTGTAGTATCTCTACCTGGTATTGGTAGCAGGGCAATACCAGACCCATAAAATGAATTTGCAAGCCTTCCTTCCTCTTCTATGTTTTGGGATCATTTAAGAAGAATTAATTATTTAATTGCTTGTTAGAATTTGCCTGTGAAGCCATCTGATACTGTTCACTGGGAGTTTTTTGATTACCGATTCAATTTCATTGCTGATGATTGGTCTGTTCAAATTTTCTATTTTTTCCTGCTTTAGTTTAGGTAGATTATATTTTTAAAGGAATATATCCATTTCTTCTAAACTGTCCAATTTATTGGCATATAGGTTTTCATAATATTCTGTTAAAATTGTTTGTATTTTTGTGTGGTGTAGGTTGTCATTTCTTCTCTTTCATTAATAATTTTGTTTGTTTGAGCTCTCTCTCTCTCTCCCTTTTAATGAGTCTTGCTAGAGGTTTATCAATTTTGTTGAATTTTTCAAAAAACCAGATCCTGATTGATTTATTGTTTTATTTTGCTTTGTTTTTTGTTTGTTAGTTTGTTTTACTTTCTGTATGATTTATTTCTGCTTTAGTTTTTATTGATTCCTTCCTTTTTCTGGGTTTGATTTTTGTTTGTTGTTCTTTTTATAGCTCCTTTAGGTGCATGGATAAGTTACTTATTTGAGTTTTTTAGTTTGTTTGTTTTTTTGTTTTTGTTTTGTTTTGTTTTGTTTTGCCTCTTGATGTAGGCCTGTGTTGCTATTAAAAAAAAAAAAAAAAAAACAAAAAAAAAACAAAACTTTGCTGCATCCCAAAGATTTTGGACCACCATGTTTTCATTTTCTTTGTTTCCATGCAATTTTTTATTTCTTTGATTTCTTGGCTGACCCATTCAAATGACATCCAAGTGTTTGTGCTCTTTCCAGATGTTTTCTTGTGGTTGATTCATAATTTCATAGCATTGTAGTCAGAAAAGATTCATGCTATGATATCAGTCTTTTTTAATTTGTTGAGCCATGTTTTGTGGCCTAATATGTGATTTGTTCTGGAAACTGTTCTGTGTGCACTTGAAAAGAATGTGTATTCTGTGGTCTTAGGATGAAATGTTCTGAATATATCTGTTAAGTCCATGTGGTCCAGTGTGTCATTCAAAACCACTATTTCCTTGTTTTTCTGTTCGGGGGATCTCTTCATTGATGTAAGTGGGGTGTTAAAAGTCACCTACTATTATCATATTACTGTCAATAATTTCTTTTGTTTGTTATTAACTTTTTATATATTTGGGTATTCCCATTTTGGGTGCATACATATTTACAATTGTTATAACTTCTTATTGTATTGTTCCCTTTATTATGTAGTGTCCTTCTTTGTCTCTTGTTACAGTCTTTTTTTACAGTCTGTTTTGTCCAATATAACTACTGCTAACCCAACTTTCTTTTGGCATCCATTTGCATGATACATTTTTCCCCATCCCCTCACTTTCAATCTGCATGAGTCTTTTGGTCTGAAATGAGTCTCTTGCAGCATGTAAATGGGTCTTGTTTTTGTTTTTTATACACTCTGTCACCCTATGTCTTTTGACTGGAGAATGTAGTTCATTTACATTCAAAGTAATTATGATAGATATGTATTTATTCCCATCTTGCTAATTGTTTTATGCTTCTTCTATAGATTTTCTCTGATCCTCTCTTCTTTTACTCTCTTTAATAGTTTGTTGGCTTTCTTCAGTGATATACTTTGATTCCTTTGTATATATATTGTTGGTTTTTGATTTGTGGTTACCATTAGGTTTGTACATAATGTCTTCTGCACATAGCAGTCTATATTAAGTTGATGGTCACTTAGGTTTAGACCCATTCTTTACTCCTCTCCCTTCCACATTTTAGGTATATGGTGTCACATTTTATATCCTTTTATTACCTTTTATTTATAACCTTTTATTCCCTTGATTAATATTTTTACCAAAATATTTATTTTACTTTTTTTTAAATTTTCATACTCTCACTTATGGTCTTTCTTTCCACTTAAAGTCCCCTTTAATATTTCTTGTAGGGCTGGTTTGGTGATCATGAACTCCTTTAGTTTTTGTTTGTCTGATAAACTCTTTATCTCTCCTTCTATTCTGAAGATAGTCTTGTTGGGTGGAGTATTATTACCTGCAGATTTTTCCCTTTCAGCACTTTGAATATATGATGCCACTTTCTTATGGCCTACAAACTTTCTGCTGAAAAATCTGCTGATAGCCATATGGGGCTTTCCTTGTATGTAACTGTCTTCTTTTGCTGCTTTATTTTAATCACTATGTGTCTCAGTGTGGACTTCCTTGGATTGAATTTTGGCAGGGTGGATCTGTCTGTCTCCTGGATCTGGATCTCTGTTTCTTTTCTCAAATTAAGGAAGTTTTCAGATATTATTTATTCAAATAAATTTTCTGGCCCTTTTCTCTTCTTCTGAGATCCCTATAATGTAAATATTATTACCCATAACAGAGTCATTTGGTTCCCTAAGGCTATTATCAATTTCCTTAATCTTATTTCCTCCCCTTTGGTCATTACTCTTTCAGTCTGTTAATTTGTCCTTCTGAGCTTGCTATTTATTCTGTCAAGTGGATTTTTTATTTCAGTTATTGTGTTATTGATCTCTGATTGGTTCTTTTCATCTCTGTTAAGAGTCTCACTGATGTCCTCCACTCTTTTCTCTAGTCCAGCATCTTTTTTTTTTTTTAAGATTTTATGTATTTATTTGACAGAGAAAGAGATCACAACTAGGCAAAGAGGGAGGCAGAGAGAGAGGAAGCAGGATCCCTGCTGAGCAGAGAGCCCAATGTGGGGCTTAATCCCAGGACACTGAGACCATGACCTGAGCTGAAGGCAGAGACTTAAACCGCTGAGCCACCCAGGCACCCCATCTAGTCCAGTGTCTTTTTGATCATTACTTTAAGTTCTCTATCAGGCATACTACCTGTTTCCATTTTACTTTCATCTCTTACTATGGTTTGGGCCTGCTCTTTCACTTGGGAGTTGTTTCTGTCTCCTCATTTTGTCTGACTTCCTCTGTTTCTCTGTGTTATGAAATTCAGCTACTTTTTTTGCTCTTAACAAAAATGATCTTATGAAGAAGAGGTCCTGTAGTGCTTTTCAGTGCAGTGTCCCCTGTTCCCCAAGACTTGGCACTTCTGGGAGTGTCTCCCATGTGTGATGTGGTATGTGCTCTTCTCTTGAGTCTTGGCCTTCTTTTCCTTTGGTCCAGCTGTCTGCTGAGTTTCTTTGCCTATTGTGGATAGCAATGTGTGCATTGGTCTGCTTACAAAGGGAGACCTACTCCTACCACTTTCAGAACTGAGGTCCCACAAAATACATGAGTCAGATGATGAGTTGTTGGCAGGATTTGTGCTTGTCTTTGGGGGCCTGCAGTGCTGGGACTCAGATACCCGTGACTGGGAAGGGTGGCTCCAGCTTGGTGCAAGCAAGTTAGGTGAGGAGTATGGGTCCCATTTTAGTTCCAAGTTGCTGGAGGGTGGAGGGAGAATGGCACCTGCTAGCTCCTTTGTTCCTGAAGGGGTATCCCCATGACCCCTGTCTCTCCAGGCTATGCTCTGAGGTGAGCAAATCATTCTTCCTCCCATCGGCTCCCAGTGTTTTTCGAACTGCTGTTTCTACGTTGTATATGCATAAGCTGTTCGTTGTCTGTCTCTCTAACTGCAGGAACTCTACTTCTTAATGCCTCTGGGCTCTCCCAGAGACCACTCACTGATTTCTAAAATTCCAGGCTTTAAATCCTGCTGGTTTTAAGAACTCATGAAATCCAGACCCTCACTTTCCAAGGCAAACATTACAGAGATTTGTCTTTCCCGCTCATGGACTTTCTGGTATGAGAGTCTATTTTCTGCCCTTCTCCATACTGCTGGATCCTTCCCCAATTGTGGATAACCATGGTCTGTTTTCCTCACAGACACTGTCTTTGACATTCTACCTTCTTCGATGTGGCCTCTTCCTTGCCTTTTGCTGTGGAGTTTGTTCTGCCCATCTTCAAGTTATTTCCTAGGTTATTTATGCTGATATAGATATTATCTAGTTATATCCATGGGATGAGGTAAAGTTAGGGGGCTCCTACTCCACCTTCTTCCTAGTTGACCTCTTCCAGTGCTACGTTTAATAAAAGTGGTAAAGTGGGTTTTCTTACCTTATTCCTGTTGTCTGAGGGAAAACTCTCAATTTTTGTGGGCTTGTCATATAAAGTCTTTATTAGATTAAGATCATTTCTTTTCATTCCAGTTTGGTGAGTGTTTTTATTATGAAAGTGTCTTTAAGTTTGTCAAATGCTTTGTTTGCATCTATGAGGAGATCATGTGATTTTTATCTTTTGTTCTACTGATATAGTATATCATATTATATGATTTTGGTATGTTGAATCATTCTTGTATCCAATGTATAAATCCCACTTGGTCAAGCTGTATGATCTTTTTAATGTGCTACTGAATTCAATTTGCTAGTATTTTGCTAATGATTTTGCATGTATGTTCAGCAGGGACACTGACCTGTAGTTTTTTTATAATGATTTTGAGATGGTTCTCCATCATGGTTATTTTGGGCTTTATAAAATGAGAACAAAAAGAACAGAAATGTTCCCCTTTCTTAATTTTCTGGGAGCATTTGAGAAGAACTGGTGCTAATTCTTCTTTAAAAGTTTGGCAGAATAAATTAAAGGCAACTTTGGAAAGAACTCACCAGGCCCTGGGAGAAGAAAAAAAGAAAACAGTCGACCTTCTATATTCTATTTTCCCTGGTGATGTCGCCCAGCTCTTGTGGCAAGGACAGCAGGTGCAGTCCAGGAAGTTTGACGATGTCACCATGCTCTTCTCGGACATTGTTGGCTTCACGGCCATCTGTGCCCAGTGTACCCCCATGCAGGTGATCAGCATGCTGAATGAACTGTACACCAGGTTTGACCACCAGTGTGGATTTTTGGATATTTATAAGGGGTACAGGTCTGCGATTCATCAATCTTACAATACACAGCGTTCACCACAACATGTCCTCCCCAGTGTCCATCAGCAACCCACCCCATCCCTCCCACCCCCCTCTACTCCAACAACATCCACAAATATTTTTTAATCATAAATTATCTTAAATTGCAAAAAAAAAAAAAAAAAAAAGAGCCATCTGTACTTGGGCTCTTTGTTGGGGGATTTTGGATTACTGATTTCATCTCTTTATTAGTCCCAGAAACTTACTGGGTTTTTTTTAATATCTTCTATTTTTTTGTTGAAATTCTCATTTTATTTATCCATTGGTTTCACAAACTTGTTGAGTATCTTGTGATGGTTATTTCAAATTCTTTTTCAGATAATAAATATATATATATATATATATTTTTTTTTAAGATTGATTTCTGGAAATTTATATTGTACTTTTGATATGGCCATTTCCTCCTTTTTCTTTCACATGCCTTATAATTTTGTGTTGGTATCTATGTATTTGAAAAAATAGCCACTGCCATGGTACAGGAAATGACTTTCACCAATCAGCCTAACTAGAGATTCTGGAGGCCTCTCAAACTATGGATGTGTCTCCTCTGGACTTGTGCAGGTAGATTCTTATTAGAGGGATTGGCTGACTCCTTCCTTCTCTCTTTCCTTCCTTCTTTTTCTTTCTCTTTCTCTCCCCATTATTTTCAGGAGCTTGTAATCTCTTGATCCCTCTAATGTTTGTCTAAGGTACTATGGATACTCTGAAGCAGCAGCACACTACCCAGATCCTTTTTTGTTCTCAGTAGCATCTAGGCATCCAGTCATCTAGATTACACTGAGTCCCATCAATGCCAAAGACAGACTAGCCAAAAACTAGTCTTTTAGTCAGTCCCCTGAAAAGCTAGAACATTGGACATATGTTCCATTCTTCTCTTTCCCTCTGGGAGGAGAGGTCCTTAAGCTTTATTAGTTTACCTGCTTTACTGCAGGTCTGCTGGAGGAGTAATGTGCTGTCCAGCTCTTTTTTTCTTCTCAATGATTCCCAGGCATTTAGAGTATGCTAGGTCCCACCCACACTCTGAAACAGGTGAAACAGAAACAGTCCCTCAGGCAGCTCCCCGAAATGTCAGAATATTGTATATTTCCCACTCCAGAGTTAGACTGAGAGGTGGAATTTCTTCCTGATCACATGGCACTATGCTGTGTGGGAAGGACTATGGTGAGAAGGTGCCATGAATTTTCTTACCAACTCAATGAATTTGGTTTTGCACTTAATCTAAGTGTTGGAGCCCCTTAATTAGATTCTGAATTTTTTTTTTTCACAGAAAGAACTAGTTTATGTTTTATTTCCATGGGAGGAAGGAGGATCTGAGACTTCCTATTTGTCATCTTCATAATGTCCCAGGTAGACATTAAAAAAAAAAAAAAAATATATATATATATATATATATATATATATATATATACTATGTATTCATGTCTTTCTTGATAGACATCATTATTTAATTCTTAAGAATAAAGTTTTGTAAATTTTACAAGTTATATAAAATTTATTTGATATGACATTTAAAATTTAATATTAATTTATGTTAACTTATTAGTAATCTGGGATTCCACTTTCCTTAAAGTTTCCATAGCATATAATTGTTCAGATATCATCCTCACACTGCTCCTCAAAAACAATAAATCAACCACAATATGAGCAAACAGATTCTACTAAATGTTTCCTTAAACATGTTTATTTTAATCTCCACAATTTTGCACTTTGTTTCTTCTTGTATAAATCTCCCTCCATACATTAGTCCAACACATATTTTTTTCCCATTTGATCCCATGCTATCTTTAGGATATTTTCATCAATGTATAAAACCACAGTAGTCCATCCTCACTTAATCATTTTTAGTATACAATGTACCTAACAGTAGTTTTCAAGTTGTTTTACTCATTAATTCTAAATAACTTTTTGGAAGAATCTATATTCCTCCTTCACACAATTTCATGATGATAACAAAAAAAAATTAAAAAAAAATTTTTTTGCCATTTTTAGTGGTTTTATTAATTTCTAAATTCAAAGTCTTCTAGTTGCAGTGATAATTGATCACCTGAAATGTATTTTAAGCCACAGGATATAGTATTCATATGGGTCTCTAACTATACAGACATCTGTTAGGTAATAAATCCAGGCATAAACAGATCATCAAATTGATTCATAAATTACATAGAGGACAATCTTATGACCCAGAATGTTAAATATTTAGAAAGTGCAGAAGACACCCCAAAATTATATTTTATCAATAAAATTATTGAGTAAAGATATAAAAACATGAGAGTTTGATATGAGGTAATTTAAATGCAATATGTTATGGCATAATTAGAGATATGTTTGCAAGGTAAGATATATATAACAAATGAAGATGAGACTCTATGTTTTTAAATGAGCAACAAATAAGCCAATGGTTATTTTGCCTATTAAAGCATGTGAAGCCTGCACTGTTACCTAAATGATTAGAAATACATTTTAGTAAATATTATAGCAAGAGACATGAAATGTAAAGGAATTATCCCTCTGGTTTAGAATAACAAATGTCAAAATATGTCATATGTTTTCAAAATTACACAAAATATTGCTGTGATATAAAACATATAAGCCAGGAATGCCTGGGTTAAGCATCTGCCTTCGGCTCAGGTCATGATTCCAGAGTCCTGGGATCAAGTCCCACATCAGACTCCTTGTTCAGTTTGGAGCCTACGTCTCCCTCTGCCTGCCACACGTCACCCTCCACCACTTGTGCACTCTCTCTCTCCTCTTCTCTCTGGCAAATAAGTAAAATCTTTGGGGCACCTGGGTGGATCAGCAGGTTAAGCCTCTGCCTTTGGCTCAGGTCATGAGCTCAGGGTCCTGGGATCGAGTCCTGCATCGGGCTCTCTGCTTGACAGGGAGCCTGCTTCTCTCTCTCTCTCTGCCTGCCTCTCTGCCTACTTGTGATCTTTTTCTGTCAAATAAATAAATAATCTTTAAACAAATAAAATAAAATATATAAGCCAAGCTAAAATACAAATACATGTGGAGTAGTGGCCACAGAACCAAATACAGAGTAGGTGCTCAATCATTTAAACTCTAACACTTTAGAGTATAATAATTCTAATCAAATAGCCAATCTGGACAAGCTGGCATAGACTTATGTATCCATGTCATCATTCACCCTTCCACAACCAACAACCTCTACAAACCATGGAAACAATGCAAGAGGCAGCTAAAGGAGTATTCTGAAAAGTAGAATGAAAAAGAAAGATTGATTAGGAACCCCAGGACTGGAGGAACAATATTCAGGCAAGGGCTCTTATCATTCAAAAGCTGTAGGCCCAGCATTTCTTGAGACCTGACCTTCCAACAGAAGTTGGTCTAGTTAGGCTAATTATTCCATAAGGTTGAATTAGGTGTTCTAGCAAGCCCAGGGATACTACCAAGAAACATCAACTAAGAAGCCAAGCTACAAAAAACAGCCACAAGTATGTCATCTTGTTGCACAATTCAAATTCAGCCAGAGATACAGATTTAACATTAAAGAATAAAAATGATATATCATGAAAACATTAATTGCAAAGGAAAACATGAGTGATCATATTAATATCAGATAAAGTAGGCTTTAGAGCAAAGAAAATTACTATAAGCAAAAAGGGACATTACACAATATTTAAAGGATCAGTGTACCAGGAACATATAATAATCTGAAATGGGAAAGCAGCAAACAACAGAGCCTCAAAATATATGAAGCAAAACTGACAAAGATGAAAGAAGCAACACACAAATCCACAATTATAATGAAGGCTTACATGTCCTACTCTCAGCAACTGATATAATTATGAGACAGAAAATCAGCAAAAATATAGAAAATCTGAACAATATTATCAACATCGTAATTTTTGATATCTAGAACACTCAACCCAAGAGTAGGATACATTTTTTAAAAGAATGTTAAAATACTCCATATCCTTAGAAATAATATAAACCTTAACAAATTTAAAGAAATAGAATAGTACATTTTTAACCCTTATGGAACCTACTAGAAATCAATAAAATAAAGTAAAACCTCTAATATTTGGCAATTAAAAACAATACTTCTAAATAATCTACCAAAGATGAAGTTTGAAAGGAAATAAAACATTCATAGAATTAAAAAGGGAAAATGTAACATATCAAAAATATATGTGATGTGATTTAAAGCAATGCTGAGGAATATTTACATTAAATTTTTATATTAAAAAAGAGGAAAGTTCTCAAATCAATAGTTAAACTTCCAACCTCAAAAAATAAAAGGAAGAACAGAAAAACAAAAGCAAAACAAGTAAAATGAAAGAAAAAGGATAAGATTTTAAAAATCAATGGAATCATAAACATAAAAATAAGGGAAAATCAATAAAACAAAATATTGATTTTGAAAAAAGTCAATCTCAGAAGTTAAGAGTTTCTTTCTATAACATTTTGAAATGAAATTATAGAGATGGAGACTAGAGTAGTTATTCATAGAGGTTAAGGAAGAGTAAAGATTAAGGAAGAGTAGAAAGAAGGAAGTGGATATGACTAGAAAAGGGGATTATATGGGATCCTTGTGATGGAGCTGTTGTGTATGTTTACTATTTTTTTTTACAAGCTAAGTACACATGCAATGTACACATCTGGTAATAAACTCATATGATAAAACTATATAGAATTATATGCATATGTACAAACATACACACAAACAAGTAAGCTGATTTAAAACCTGTGATATGGGCGTCTGGGTGGCTCAGTGGGGTAAGCCTCTGCCTTTGGCTCAGGTCATAATCGCAGGGTCCTGGGATTGAGTCCCGTAACGGTCTCTCTGCTAGACAGGGAGCCTGCTTCCTCCTTTCTCTCTCTCTGCCTGCCTCTCTGTCTACTTATGATCTCTCTCTGTCAAATAAATAAATAAAATCTTTTTTTTAAATTAAATAAATAAATAAATAAATAAATAAAACCTATGATATGTGAATAAGTTTGGTAAACAATATCGGTATTAATTTCCAGAACTACAATTAGGCAAGATGTTACTATTGGAAGTAACTGGGTGAAATATCTACTATTTTTTTACAGTTTCAGGTGAATTTACCATAATCTCAAAGCAAAAAATTTTTAAAAAGCACCATAAGCAAAACTAAAATACAAGTGAAAATGAATAAAACAACAAAATCAGAACATTTTCATCAAAATGAGCAAAAAACATTGGCACACAGTTCCCAGATTTTAAAAATCCTACAGATCAATAAAAATCAAAATAAATCAATAGTGGAAATGGTAAAATATATGATTAGATAATTCATGGAAGAGGAAATGGATAATAAATATATAAAAAAGTTGCCCACACAGTCATAAAATTATCACCAGTTCCAACTCCTTGCCACCATCAAAAGGAATAAAAAGAGAGAGGAAGCTCTATGACTGCTGCATGACCAGTGCCTGGAACAACGACTGGCATATTGTACAGACTATATAGATGTTCATTAAACAAAAAAATTCTCTATCAGAAGTAATCAGAATTAAGTTGGCATAGACTAGCAAAAGGTTAAGTGACAATATCAACTGTTGGTGAGTATGTTACAAAAGGGGTAGACACTGTAAGAAAATACATTACTAGAGCAAATTTAAATCTGGAAATATTCATACAATGCAGTTGCTTTAGCATTCCAATTTCTGGTTTTGATCCTAAATAAAAACTAGCAAATGTATACAAAGGGACAAAAAGAAGGAATTTTTATGTACTTTTGTTTGTAGAGAAAAATAGTTAAAAGTGACCAGAATACCCACTAAAAGGGAAAGGTCAAATATAAACCTATTCATTAACCAAGAACTATTATAGCAATATCCATACATTTATATATTTATTTAATAATTACTTAAATGGTACCTAATATTTGTTAGAGAGTGTTCTCAGTGCTTTACGAGTATTAACTTGTATGATATTGATAATCTTATAAGATAGGCACAGCTTTGTCTTCACTTAAAGATGAGAAAACTGCAGCAAAAACATTTATAAAATGTGTCCAAGATCACAGAACTAGTACAAGTTGGAACTGAAATCCAAACCCAGGCAGTCTGGGTCTTAATTGCTCTTAACAATTATGCACTCACACACACACACACACACACACACACACACACACACATTGTTAAATAACCTTAGTAAGAGGAGGAATGTTCTTCATAAAATGTCAATTATAGAAGTTTTAGAGTATTATATAAGAATATTATATAGAGAGGCACATATCCTTGCTTGCTTGTTATATATATATATATATATAAATAATGCATTTTTAGTGGTGCATGATAGAAATCAAGCTTACATTTGTAGTAATCTCTAAAAAAACTGAAGAGGGAGAGATTGGGCATAAAGCTGATCACATCTGAAGTTAACAAGGTTAGTCATTTTAAATTAAGGAAAAGAGGTCCATATAATGTCAGCCAATGACCTTGCTTACTTCTAAACTGAAACTGAAGGGGAAAAGCCAATTAAATTCTGCACACTCCTTCCATAATGTTGATTCACCTATCCAGAATCTGCACTCACCTACATTTTCCAGCTTATCACCCTGGCTGAATTATCCACATTGTTATTTAGAGCTACTCTTATCAGGTATTCACTAAGCCACAGCCCTTTCATTTGTAAAAGAGTGTAAGCTAGTGATTCTTCTACATTTGTCCCTTTATCATCATGTTTAAATATCTAGTGGTGGGGGTGGCAGTGCTTTATATACTTGATCTTATTTCTCCAATTCTAAGCAAATTTTTTAAAATAATAAAAACTTTTTATGATTTTGTTTCTTCACCGAACTGCTACAATGCATCTATTCCACTTTTTTTCCCCACAGAAATAAAAGAATTGTCTTAAAAGAATTTAAAAAATGTCTTTATATTTCTATTTCTAAAAGCCCTGCCAGTGAAAATATAAATGACTACAACCTTGGGAAAAATTGATTTATCTATAAAGTTGAAAATTCTAACCTACAAGTTTACTCCCAGGTATGTATCTTACAGCATATCTTCTATATGTTCACCTCCAAATATGTAAAAGCAAACATATAGAATATGTGTTTTTCATGAGAGAGAGAAAAAAGGCACAACCAAAATTTCTACCAATGTTCATTGGTAATCAATGGATTGATAAATTATAGTATAGTCATAACATAGTATAGTCATAAAGTAGTACTTTCTACAAGTAAAAAAAAAATTATTGCTTCATGTAGTTACATAATTGAATCTTGGTAATACCACATGTAAATAACAAAAGGAATTAAAAATTTGTATAGTGCATTCCATTTTCAAAATGCAAAACCATGTCAAAGTACATACATTTAGGGATACAAAGTTGGGTAATAAAACTATCAAGAGTAGCATGGGAATTTTACACAAAATTCTGGGTACAAAACATTTTTAAGGGTAGAAAGATTATAATAGTATCTAAAGGAGTACATAGGGACTTCATAGATGTTGGATGTGTTGTTTTGTTTAAGCTGGGGTTTGAGTATGCCAGAATACCACCACTGAATTTTACAGATTTGTTTCAAGAACATATAAAAGATTTGCTGGGATTAGAAAGTTTTTGTAAGCATAAAATTACAGCAAGAAGTCATAATTAGCAGTTCAGACATTTCTATGAAAATGTTTTAAGTTATTATATTTTTCGAACAAATAAATACAAGGCAATGTGGTCTGGTAGGATATAATAGGGAAAATGTTATTTATAACTTTCTTTAAATCAAATAGATAAAAAGAAAAAATAACATAAAATTGGACAAATAACATGAGTAAGGAAAAGTAAATTCCTTCAAAGTGAAATGTTCATCTTGATGGTATCAGATACAGAAAACTAAAGACCTCAAGGTCGTGCAACCACTAAGTACAAGGAGGAATCAAATGCAGGTCTGTCTGAGTCTAAAGTCCATGCTATAAATAACAACACTATAGAATTTTATCTGGCTCAAGGGGAAAATCCATGTATTTATCTCAAGGATTTCTAAAATATTTTTAAATATCTAATCTTTTAAAGAAAAAGCAATCTTGTATTTTAAGAAGACTAAAATGTTTTAGATATCTGGTAAATAATACCTACATTTTTCTGTAGTATTGATAAGACTTATTTAAAAATACTGAGAAGCTGGGGCGCCTGGTGGCCCAGGGCGTTAAAGCCTCTGCCTTCGGCTCCGGTCATGATCCCAGGGTCCTGGGATCAAGCCCCACATCGGGCTCTCTGCTCAGCAGGGAGCCTGCTTTGCCCTCTCTCTCTGCCTGCCTCTCTACCTACTTGTGATCTCTGTCAAATAAAAATAAAATCTTTACAAAAAAATACTGAGAAGCTTAAGGGCAAACTTGTGCTTATTGCTTAAATTATCCTTTTTCTTATCTTGTATATTCAAATATTTCTTTCCAATCATATCCTTTACATTGATTATTAAACATGTTCATGTTTCCCTTTAAAGAAAAAAATGCAATCACTTGTTACCACATTCCACTGCATTTAATGTCTGGCTCTTTCCTCCCCTTACAGTAACACTTTTTTTGCTGTTGTTTTTGGAGAGAGAGAGAGCACATGAGTGAGAGAGCTGGTGAGTAGGGTGGGGAGGGACAGAAGGAGAGGGAAAGAGAGAATCTTAAACAGGTTCCACACTCAGCATGGAGCCTGATGCTGGGTTTGATCTCAAAATCTTAAGATTATGACCTGAGCAGAAACCAAGAGTCAGATGCTTAACTGACTGAGCCACTCAGGTGCTACTACAGTAATGCTCTTTAAGAGAATTTTCTACATCAACTATCTCCATCTTCTCATCTCACACTTCTCAAACAAATCTCTCAATGACTAGCAACATTTGTCCAAATGAGCACTCACAAATGTGCCAGTAAAGTTCACTTTCCTATAGATAGCAGACATTTTTCAGCTATAGTTCTTTACCTCTCAGTAGAATGAACACAATATTCTCTTCCTCCTTGACACCACCACATTCTCTCAATTGAGGGATGAAAAAGTATTGTTTTTCTGCCTGCTGTTTAAGTAGTAGTTCCATTTCCTCTTTATTGAATTTACCTTCTAAGTCATTTAAAAGTTGGAATCATCCAAGACTTCTCTTTCCTCACTTTGAACATTTCCTTTGGGCATTCTGACTATTGATTATAATTCTGTGATTACTACCAAAAAAAAAAAAAAAAAAAAAAGGATGTCTTCATTCCAGGCTTCTGCTTTCCATTCCAGGTTCCCATATCCACTTCTCTAGTTACATTCTGTTATGGTTTCCGGGTGCTAAGTAAAAGAATAAAACTCTTGTATCCATTAAGTTGTGAACCAATTAACAAAACTGAGAAAAAATTCAGGTAAATGGAAATCTAAGTGTCATCTTTATTGCTGACCAAACTAGGCTATAAGAAATAGATTGGATATACAGGCAAATAATGTTGAGTTTTGCAATGAATTAATCTATTTCTCTAGCAAGTTTATCTGAAATCTAGATCATAAATTATAGTCTTTGGAAGAGTAAGTTAGGAGGTTTATAGGACCAGGAGTGCTATTTTAACTGGAATTCCCTTACTTGGAAGCAAAAGAAATAACAAATATATGTTTCCCTTTAACATTTCCTAGTTGTGTCTTTGTTGTTATTATCGTTACTATTGTATTGTTTTGTTTTGTTTACCATTTGAACCTAGCTCTTAGGCCTATGCCACCCAATCAGGTAAGTAACCACCACAAGTCCTTCTTGATGTCTTGAGCATCCTGTATTCCTGGAGACAGTATCTTTGGCACAGGCATTTAAAACTTCATACTTTTTGGAGTTTATAAAATTCATAGATCCAAAGCAAAATTAGAGTTAACATAAAGAGATGCCTCTAGAGAACTTAATACTTCCAGATCCTTCTTGACTTTGCAATTATTGAAATTGATGTGGAAAGTTTTGCATTGTCTACTTAAGCCCGTCAACAAGAATTGAAATTAAATGTTTGTCAATTTATAGATACACATACAAGTTTACCAGGATTACATTGAATATATAAACTAATTTTAAGAAAACTGATACCTCAAAAATACTGAGTCTTCCAAAGTATAAACATGGTATTGCTCTTCATTCTTTAAGCTCTCCTGTCATTTTCCTCATTTTGTAGTTATCAGTGTAGTGGTTTTCCACATTCTTCATTAGGTTTATTCCTAGGTATTTAATTTTTGACCTATTGACATTCTACCTCAATGTAAAATCCCAAATGCTTGATGCATGTATATAAAAATAGAATTGATAATTGTTTACTATCTGGCAGCCTTCATAAATTCACTTATTGATTTAATTATGTTTGGAAATTGTTTTGGTTTTCCGTGTATACATTATGACATCAGCTAGTCATGGCAGTTTGGATCATACTTTCATATCTTTATATCTGTAGTTTTTTCTTCTTGCCGAATAGGAGTATAATAGTGAATATATTAGTTTTGTCCTTAATTTCATGGGAAAGTATTCAATGTTTCTCCTTTAAGAAGATGTATCCTGAAGGTATTTTGAAAATAATGTTTCAAAATGTGAAATTTCTTTCTATTTTTAATTTGCTGAGAGGTTGCTGAATTTTATCAAATAATTTTTCTACATCTATTTAAATAATTATATGTATACTTTTTCTTTTTTTTTTTCCCCTAACATAGACAACAAAACTTTGGGGATTTTTAATATTAAATCACCTTTGGATTTGTTGAATCTAGATAATAGGCATATGAGCATTCTTTTTTTTTAATTTTATTTTTTACAAACATATATTTTTATCTCCAGGGGTACAGGTCTGTGAATCGCCAGGTTTACACACTTCACAGCACTCACCATAGCACATACCCTCCCCAATGTCCATAACCCCATCCCCCCAACCCCCCCTCCCCCCATCAACCCTCAGTTTGTTTTGTGAGATTAAGAGTCACTTATGGTTTGTCTCCCTCCCAATCCCAACTTGTTTCATTTACTCTTCTCCTACCCCCTTAACCCCCCATGTTGCATCTCCTCTCCCTCATATCAGGGAGATCATATGATAGTTGTCTTTCTCCGATTGACTTATTTCACTAAGCATGATACCCTCTAGTTCCATCCACGTCATTGCAAATGGCAAGATTTCATTTCTTTTGATGGCTGCATAGTATTCCATTGTGTATATATAATACATCTTCTTTATCCATTCGTCTGTTGATGGACATCTAGGTTCTTTCCATAGTTTGGCTATTGTAGACATTGCTGCTATAAACACTCGGGTGCACGTGACCCTTTGGATCACTACGTTTGTATCTTTAGGGTAAATACCCAGCTGACAGAATGGGAGAAGATATTTGCAAATGACATATCAGATAAAGGGCTAGTGTCCAAAATCTATAAAGAACTTAGCAAACTCAACACCCAAAGAACAAATAATCCAATCAAGAAATGGGCAGAAGACATGAACAGACATTTCTACAAAGAAGACATCCAGATGGCCAACAGACACATGAAAAAGTGCTCCATATCACTCGGCATCAGGGAAATACAAATCAAAACCACAATGAGATATCACCTCACACCAGTCAGAATGGCTAAAATTAACAAGTCAGGAAATGACAGATGCTGGCAAGGACGCGGAGAAAGGGGAACCCTCCTACACGGTTGGTGGGAATGCAAGCTGGTGCAACCACTCTGGAAAACAGCATGGAGGTTCCTCAAAATGTTGAAAATAGAACTACCCTATGATCCAGCAATTGCATATGAGCATTCTTAATACACTTCTTTCAGCTTTGGTGCAGGTTTGAAATATTTCAAAATAAAAAGTTAGGAGAAAATCAAGTGTGGAGTAGATGGCCAAGTAGACTTACTCATTTTTGGTTAATATACAACATACACTGAAACATTAGACACATTTAAATGACTATATAAGGAAAACCATGTACTACATCACAGAGGAACTGGCCTTTGACAGCATGCTCAGAAAGCAGACTGGAGTGGAAAAGATACCATTTTCACCCTATTTTGGGGAAGCTCAAGTAGACTTGATCAGTACGCTTTCAGTTCTGACCTAGTAATTCGAATTTCAGGACCACTGTATAGTACATCTGCATTGTGAAATCTTTAAAATGTTAAAAAGGTTTAAAAAATGAACATACCATCAGAAAACTTATAGAATAGTATCAACAGAGTATCAAATTATATCAAATTGTCTCCTACACTCCTTCAGGTCAGTCATACCATCTCTAATTGCCATTGACCTTCACTTAAACTTTACAACCAGGTTGGGGGTAAGTATGATTTAAGTAAAAACATAAAAAATAAAAGATAATTTACATGATGATGATAAACAAACTACCACAATTATATTTTACATAAGCCTTTCTACCTGAGTAATTCCCTTTGAAACATGAGCATAATGGAATCAGGAAATTACAAATTACATGACATACTTATTTTTATAAAGATAATCAAATGGAATTAAAATAAAAATTATGTTTCTATAGACTGGGAAGACAACCTTATACACCTTCCTTCCTTTCCTATAGCAAGTTGTGCATTCATTGAAAAAGAGATTTTCCTGACCCCATTTTCACTGGCTACTTTCTCTACAAATAGTAAAGGTCTAGTTATTATTAGCAGTACCCAGTAGACCTACAGGTGAAAAGATTATTGAATATGGCATACATTTTGTTAGGAAAAGGCACTAGAAAGAAAAATACAGCTGCAAGTTTATTATAAAAGTATGCTTTTGCTTAAAGGTAAATTGCAAAAAATTTTTCTTCTCTATTTTAATTAGGCAATTCCAGGCATATTTTATGTGCACAATACTTCAAATGGTGAGGAAAACGAGTGTAATTTAGCAACTAATAGTTTTTAAAATAGCCTTTTAAGATTTTTTTTGTTGGTCTCTTGAAGTTCTACCAGCTGGATTGCAATTACAGAAATGCTATAGAACGTATCACTCTGGGACAGAGGAATTACTGGAAACTTTAGTGGAGTAGGATCAAAGGCTGACAAGGGGCTCTACTTAGAAGATAAAGAAAGTACAATAGGGTAATGAAAAGTTTTATTTGAGATCATTTCCTTATTTCTCAAAGACTGAATAAAACTTGTGAAACATCAGCAATCCATTTTCTTCTGACCTGAACTTCTTTAAGCCAACTTCTGTAGTTTAATAGTTCGATTTGTTGGGAGAAAAAAAAAAAAAAAAAGGGAAGAAGAAAAGAGAAATAAGCTGGTTTTGTTGTATCAGTTATGTAGTCATGTCAGGAGATGGAGTGCTTTGTTTATCCAAATGTGCTTTTAGTTACAGAATAACTATATCACATATGTCACATATTTATAATTATTATAATAATATAAATAGAATTTGTATTAATAAAAGTATTAATGCAAATAAAATTTACATTAAGATAATACAAATTTAAAAAGATAATACAAATTATTTCCATAGATAGAAATTGACTAAAGTAAGATATGTATTATATAACATTTAATCTACTCATTCATAACATAACATTTAATGACATTTTTTACTGATAAATTAGAAAACTTTGGTGGACCTCCCTTTCCTTTCCTCTCTGATTTATTTTCCAAGCATCAACTGTAAGGTATCAACTCCATTCTAAAATGGATCTATCTATCATATAGACTAAATATCCTATTCCTGTTTTCATCACTCTCTTCAGTATATTCAAGAACATTCTCTCTAAAGTACTTTTATAGATATTTACTTAAATATCTTTAGTAGCAGAAAACAAAAATAAGAAAAAAAACAAAGCATCTTTTCACTTCTAATGTGTCCTAACTCTTGGTTTTGCTCCTGTGCTTTCATGTTAGCAAACTACAGTTTAGAGAGCAAATTCTACACCTCCTGTCACTGAGTGAGTATTCAACACCCACTATTTATTTACTCATTGATTTATACTTCAATTCTATTAATCTACTGAACTTCAGTTTTCAAGGCCATTAATGACACTCATATTAGTAAATATGGTAAACATATTTTTTTTTCTTATTGAAACTCAGAAATATTTTTCATTGTTTAGTATTGCCTCCCCACATCAGAGTTTTCTTTTCTATTGGCTTTCTTGACACTATTCTATTTCTCTGGCGCTTTCTTCACAGTACTTCTTGAGTGCCATAAGCTGCACTAAAATGCTAAATGTTGATTTTCCCAGGGTCTTTTCCCTTATCTCGTTTCTCTTCATTCTTCATCTACCCTTCTTGTCAGGGTGATCCATTCCATGAATCTACCTTCTATATGCTAATAACCACAAATCTACATTTCAAACTCATCTCTATTTCTCAAGTTCAACAAACATATATCCTGGTTTTTGGCCTTTGAATGCCATACAGCATCTCTGATCACAGCATAAAATAAATTCATTGTCTTTTTTCTCAGAAATAATTTTCCAGTATACCTTGTTTTAGAGGTGAGTACTACAATTTACCACCGTTCATGGCACAGACATTCATACTGTTTTTATCCCACCTTACACCTATGTTATTGTCTTTTCCATCAAAGTCTTATATTTAATCTCTGGCTATACACCCAATTCCTTGAATATTTGGCTTTCTAGCTGTCTTAGTCCATTCCAACTGCTATAACAAAAATACCTGTTAACAATAAATGCAGTTCTGAAGGCTAGGAATCCAATACTTAAGCACTGTCAGATTCTGTGTCTGGTGGGAGTGCCAGGCGGCCGAGCTTGCTTCCCGGTTCATAAACAACTGTCCTTTTACTGTGTACTCACACAGAAGGGACAGCTCTTGAGGATCTTTTATAAGGCACTAATCCTATTCACGAGGGCTCCACATTCATGACCTAATCATCTTCCAAAGGCCTCCCCTCCAAATAATATCACACTAGGGATTATGATTTCAACATATTAATTTTGGAAGGATATAAATATTCAGTCTATAGTACTAGCTCAGAGTGTCTCCTAATACTTTGATTTAGAAATCATCATAGGAGGGGCACCTGGGTGGCTCAGTGGGTTAAGCCTCTGCCTTCGGCTCAGGTCATGATCTCAGGGTCCTGGGATCGAGCCCCGCATCGGGTTCTCTGCTCGGCAGTGAGCCTGCTTCCCCCTCTCTCTGCCTGCCTCTCTGTCTACTTGTGCTCTCTCTCTCTCTCTCTCTGTCAAATAAATAAATAAATAAAATCTTTAAAAAAAAAAAAAAAAAGAAATCATCATAGGAGATATTGGATGGCCATATGACACTGTAGCTTCACTGTTCTTATTTTGACTCTGAGGCAATTATCAGAAAACAAATTTCAAAAATTTGTGTTAAGAAATGTGAGCCTTTCAATCTGATTCTTTTCTTCACCCTCAAGTAATGTACAGAAACCTGTGAAAACCTATTTTATCTTACGGCTTGATGGGGAGAGAGGACTAGTGGAACAGATGACAGCCTGGTAGACTGCTTCTTTCTCAAAGAGTCTAAAGTAAAATTTTCTGTAGCACATGTAATCTACATAGAGCTTCTCTCAAATTTACCATTCAGAAAAAATAATTGTAGAAAATAATGAGCTAATAACCTACTCACTGAAGGAGTTTGACGCCCACATCAATAATTTTCTTTATTAAAAAAAAAAAATCTATTAATCAGGTACTTAAGAGCTATAGAGGTTAAATATCCAAAAAAAAGGATGATAATTCCCTACTTTTTTTAAAGAGGAAAAAAAGATAATTTAAGAAATTAGATATTTAACACTTTTTTGAATTAGTATTCTCAGTTAGAATTAAGAATTGAAGGACACTTTTGTGGCTCAGTTGGTTAAGTGTCTGCTTTTGGCTCAGGTCATGATCCTGGGGTCCTGGGATCATTCCACATCAGGCTCCTTGCTCAGCAGGGAGCCTGTTTCTCCCTCTCCCTGCCCCTCCCCCTGCTTGCTCAGTCTCTCTCTCTGACAAATAAGTAAATAAAATCTTGAAAAAATAGAACTGAAAATCTATTGCAGTTTGCAATGAAAATGTATTGAAGAATATTGAAGAATAGCTCTTTTAGTTCTTATATATTCAACATATTTTACCTCCCCAAAATAACTAATATAATGATTAAAAAATAAAGTCAACTAAATACTCCAAAGCATAATGTAATCAATAAATTTTTAGTAAATATTCAAAAACAGTTAAAAGTTTCCTAATTTTCTAAAACTGTAATTCCTTAATAAGGCATAACTTTTTTTTTTTTAAATCTGTGTAGTTTAGTGCCTAGCTCATCTCCCACCAGTGTGCTCCTTGAATTGGTGCTCTAGCCAAACCAACGTTCTTTTATCCAAATCATGCTCCTTCCAAGAAGATTTACAGATGCTCCACTTGGAAAGTAGTTTAAGAATTTTTCTTTCAGATTATCTCCTACTTATATTTCTGATTGCAGCTTATGTTTCCCTTCCTTCAAAAATAAAACCTCGCTTTTATGGGTTTGGCTGCTAAAATGCTTAGCTTATCTCATAAAAGTAGAATAATGCTCTATGACTATCTAATTTCACTTACTATGTCCTCAAGGTTCATCATCTATGTTGTAAAATATGACAAGCTTTCCTCTTTTATGGCTGAATAATATCCCATTGTGCATATATAACTCATAGAAATTTAAAATATAATGGTGTTTATCAGGAGTCCTGGGGGAGGGAGAATTGGGAAGTAGCTATTCAATAGGTAAGGAGTTTTACTCATGCGAGATGAAAAAATTCTAGAGATCTGCTGTATAATTTTATACATACAATTAACAATAACATTCTATGCACTTAAAATTTTGTTGATGTGATGTGTTCTTAAATAATAATAAAAAATGTTCAAGAAAATGAACCATGAATTTGGTCAGCAAAAAAGATATATGAAGCAACTGAAATATTTTCATCATTAAAAAAATAATATCTAAGCTTAGGAGGAAAAAAAAAAAAGGCAGAAAGAAAACAGTGATCTTCTTATGACATATGGCCCTAATATAAACTTCCATGGGACCATGAGAACTATTCCCTCTTGCTACAGGTACCATTCCATGTTTGTTTGAAGATAATCATAGTTTAGAGTTTAAGGGCAAAGTCTCTGAAATTAAACTAGCTTAGTTCAAATCCTGGTTCTGCCACCAACTCTATAAACTTGAGCAATTCACTTCGTTTCTTCTTCTCTGTTTCCACATTTGTAACATGAATACATTAATAAGATCTATGTCATACAGTTGTTAGTTATGAAAGTAATATATATAAAGTGATTATAGTCAGGTCTAGCATACAGTAAGTGCTCAATAAGTGCTAATTACTACTTTAAAAATAATTACCTTTTATATCTATACAAAACATATGTAATACATATCAATATAATATACTTTTATATTACATATAAAACATATTTTATATATATTTTGTAATATTTATATTCCATTCACTTGATTCTAAGAGATATGAGAACAAAGATAAAGTTTACCTTGGCACACATGTTATGCTATGTTATGTTTGGATCATTTGATTACTATTAAAAAATTAATCACTATTGTCTTGAAAATTTTTAAAAGTTCATTTTGAGTTTAGAAAGTTAAAAGGATAGTGCAAAATGGTGACATTGAAGGATAATGAACATCTCCCACAGATGGACAAAATGTACAACTACATATGCAGCAATTCCCTCTGAAAGAAATCTAGAAACTGTCTGAATGATTCCTATACTTCAGGCAATGGGAAATATATCAAAATCCAAATAGGTAAGAACGGTTGAGACACACTTTTGCCATAAATACTACTCTCATCATAGTTTCATATAACCAGAAGGAAACCCCCAACTCTCAGTTTTTTTCTGAGGAGCAAAAGGTTTGGAACATATATTCATCACCCCAAATTTTGAGATTTCCATCTGAGGGACAAGCCCCTGACACGCTTAGCTCTGAAAGCCTGCAGGGCTTGCCTACATGAGACCCATAAGACTACAGCAAACAAGAAGCAGCTCCTAATGAGCAAATGAGACCTTGTTGTGACTGCCCCTCCCTAGGTTCAGTGTAGAGGGAGTATGCCAAAAGACATCCATCTCTCAATATTTCCCTGAAAGAGGTCTCTCTGCGTACTTTACAAGCTACTGTGTAAACGTTCAGCTTTTAGTTTAACATGCAACTAGGGGCTGGCTGTGATCCTCCCTAGAACCCAGGGAAGCCAATGGACACTTTCATTAATGGATAGATCATTCAGAACAGATACTTTCTCTAGTGAAGTCTACCAAACATTTAAAGAAGAATTAATACCAACCCTTTTCAAAACACCTCCAAAAAACAAAAAGGATGAATACTTCCATTCACTGAAACCAAAATGAGACAAAGACACTATAAAAAAAGAAGAAAAGAAAAAGAAATTTATAGGCCAATATCCCTAAAGAACATAGATGCAAAAAATGCCCAAGAAAATAGTAGCAAACCAAAGTCAACAATACATTAAAAGGATCATACGTCTGATCATTTTGGATTTATTCCACAGATACAAGTATGTTTCAACATATGAAAGCCAATACATGTGATATACTGCATTAAAAATGAGTAATAAAAATCATATGACCACCTCAAAAGATGTAGAATAAGCATTTGACAAAATTTAGCATTCTTTCATGGTAAAAACTCTGAACAAACTGGTTACAGAAGGTATGTACCTCAACATAATTAAAGTTATATGTGATAAACCACTATTCACATCACACTCAATGGTGAAAACTTTAGAACAAAACAATGCAAATCAAAACTAAAATGAGATATCACCTCATACCTGTTAAAATGTCTATTATTTAAAAAAAAAAAAAAAAGATAACAAATGCTGGCAAGGATGTAAAGAAAAGCAGCCCAGGTGGAAATATAAACTGATACACCCACTATGGAACACAGTATGAGGATTCCTCAAAAAATTAACAATATACTACTATATGATCCAGCTTTCCCTCTTCTGGGTATATACCAAAAGGAAATGAATCACTATCTTGAAGAGACAGAAGTACTCCCATGTTCACTGCAATATTACTCACAATAGCCAAGGTATGAAAGCAAACTAAATGTCCATGGAAGGATGAATGGAAAAAGATGTGGTATATGTGGTATATATGCAAAGGAATATTATTCCACTTAAACAATAACAACACCACCACACACACACACACACACAAAACCAAAGAAATCCTGCCGTTTGCACTAACATGGATACACCTGGAAGGAATTATGGTTAAGTGAAATAAGCCAAAGAAAAATACTTCATGGTATCACTTACTTGTGGAATTTAAAAAAAAAAAAAAAAAAGTCAAACTAACAGAAACGGAATAGAATGGTAGTTTTCAATGACTGAGGGATGGGGGGAATAGGGAAAGGCCAGCGAAAGAGTACAAACTTTCAGTTAAAGAATGAATAAGGTCTGAGGAACTAATGCATACCATGGAGATTATAATAGATAATACTGTATTATATGATTGTAATTTGCTAAAAGAATAAAACTTAAGCATTAAAAAAGAGAAAAAATTGGAAGTCAAGTGAGAGAGTTTTCAGAGAAAATTGAGAAAAAAGAAGCAACTGGAACAAATAATATGATGAAGTTGGCTTTTATATTTATTTACCAGTACTTTGCTGTCCAGTTCCAATACTGGATTTCTTTGGATGCTATTCTTTCTGCCTAAGACTCTAGAAACTGTCCACCACACAATATCTTGAAATTTTCAACGTAGCTTAATTATTAATTTTAATTGAATAATTTTTTGAATAAATTTGCTTTTATTCTTGTCACTTAAAAGTTCAAAGAATGTTATCAGTATTAGCAAATAAAGTTGTTGCGCTTTTTTCTTTTATCTCCTCCTGACCATCACAATGAAAGCATCATTATCATTTGAAGCCTCACCTCTTGGTTATCACATGAAGGCTACTGATTGCAAATTGGTCCACCAGCTTGACCTTTTACATCTACCTGAAGAAAAAGACTGAGCTTCATTCTCTGAAGCCACCAGAGAACACATATCACATCCCATGGACCCAAGGTAGACTACAAATAAACTGACAAAATGCTGTGATCGCGCAACTGAGATTTTAAAAGCCAATCAAGGTCCACTGCTATTCTTGGGATGAGGTAACCCTACTAAAATCATATGGCTCAGTAGAAAGGTAGGCTGAAAGCTTAGTAGACAACCAATAAATCTCATTATGCCCCAAGACCACAGCACAATTCTTAGCTTACAGAAGACAATCCTTCTGGGTATATTAAATAATGGCAAATACAGAATATAGAATAATAACAATATCATTATAAAGTACATATCATTTATGAACCTTACATATATCGATGTTATTTATTTCTCATAAACATCCTGTTATTTAGATATTCCTCTTCTTAATTTATAGACAAGAGAATTAAGCCACCAAAAAGGTAGGTAATTTGCCTAGAAATTCACAACTCTTAAGTGGCAGTTTTCAAATGCAAGCAGTAAGGCCTATAATCCTTTTTCATAAACAAACCTTTACTGCTTACATAGAATAAAATTTGAAGGGTAGTCTTTCAGTTTCAATTTCCTCTACAGATATAATCTACTGAACAAAAAATTGTTTCCAAAGAGGGAAATTCTTAAATAAAAAATAATATAAACTTGCTATATTACACTTCAAAACCACTAAAATCTGTATGTACCCACATGAGAATACCGTGGGCTTTTCCATTCTTGAACTTTTAGGTGCACCTATTCTGTCAAACAGAACATTCTTCTTCTCCTTGGACCAGCATTAACTTCTATTTCTGTGTCTCTATGTGAGCATGGGTTGGCTTACACCATCAGTCATGGTTCTCATGTTTAGTTAGTCATGGTTTCGTTAGCACTTAAATCAGTGCAGACTTAAGCTGCACTATGAAACTGCAAAATGCAACTGATTCTTCTGTTTTGTGAATGGATTCTTACCATGAGCTATATGGCTGATATTAAATTTTGATCATTTTTGAAAAGTTGGTAAAGAATAAAGGGCATAGGCCAGATCTCCTTTGCCACTAATACAGGTAGTTCATTTAATAATAAAATATTCATGGGGTGCCTGGGTGGTTCAGTGGTTTAAAGCCTCTGCCTTCGGCTTAGGTCATGATCTCAGGGTCCTGGGATCAAGCCCCGCTTCTGGCTCTCTGCTCAGTGGGAAGCCTGCTTCCTCCTCTCTCCCTGCCTGCCTCTCTGCCTACTTGTGATCTCTCTCTCTGTCAAATAAATAAATAAAATCTAAAAAAAATAAAATAAAATAAAAAATAAATAAAAATAAAATATTCATAACATTTAGTAATTCATAAGACCTGAATTGTTCTATGAATATGGAACTACTTCACTTAAACAGGTGGACCAATCTTATCTGTGAAACCTACTTAATTTTGCAACAGGTTTTGTGTGATGTGATTGCTTTTTAGATATTGATAAGTATAAGAAAGAATAAACTTTAATTTGAATTTAGTTTTTAAAATTTTTATTGTGAATAAATGTAGTTTTGGAATGATAAAACATATATGTTTCTATTTATGCCATTAATGATTCTTTCCATTGTGTCTAAGTGAGAATCATAGACATTTGTAAATGTTTACTAGAAAGCTATCATAAGATAATTTTATTCTAAACAAAATTTGCCTACCATTCAGTTGGTAGGCAATCTTTTAAATATTTTTAAAATCTAAATCAATATTTATCAATCATAAATTGACTTAGATTTAAGAAGTCTTAAAATAATATTTGAGTTGGCTTGATTCTGCATATTCATTCAATGTACTCAATAGTTAAAACAGGTGTATTTTTGTTATTCCAGGGATGACTATATAGATTCTCTGTGCTATATTTCTTTTTAGTTTTATCTAAAAATATAAGGTTCAACATCTATCATATAGCAGTGAGCTATTTTAATCTGATTTTGATTACAGTTTATTCTAGGCTTATCTATAATCCAAGACACACTCACATTGCAAAAGGAAGAACGATTAATGTATTGTGACTCACATATTTTACAGATGACATACATTCAATAAATGCATATATCAATATACATATCATAAATTTATTTAGTGAGAATTTCTATGTTTATGATGTCTAGGAAGTATTCTAAATGCTCTGAAAATACTAATTCATTTAATCTTTATAACAAGCCCATGATGTAGACAATGATTTTAGGGATGAAAAAAATAGACACGAAAGGATATTAAGTAACTACCACAGCAGTTAAGCAGGTGTAGTGAAAGGCCCAGAAATCAAACCTGTATTCTAGTTCCAGAATCTATGCTTTTAAACAGCCTCATCACTATGTTGCCTCTGAGCTGGGTTAAAATATTTGAGACAAATCATTTTAGATTCTTAGTTCCTAGTCTATTTTTTAATCTCCAGTGTCTGTGTGCTAAATAAAGAAAATGAGTTGAGATTTTATTTAAGATCTTACCTACGTGTATTGATCTACAATTTAACTTCTTCTGGTTTTATTCTTATTGGTGCGTGGTGGTTTCAGTGTCAGGAAAGGATCTCCTTTTTTAAAACTCTTTTATCTCTTTTTAACTCCTTTATCTCCTTTTAAAATCCACTTTATCTAGCTGCAGCTGATACTAGGTCCCACCTTGGGAAGGATCAAGGCGCAGAAACCTAATTCCATTCTTTTCAGAGTAAAATTATACTTGCATGTTTATTTCCTTTTCGGTTCTCATTTTGGGGTGTAAACACTAATTGGACAAAATTATGATGAGACCCAGTGAAAATAGGCCTATGAGTGCCAAAGGGATCCCCACTTTATCTTCCCAGCTCTGCTTAAGATGCCAAGGTGTTGCACGTGGGACTTAGCACCAAATCCTCCTTAATGACAAACTGTAAATTTGCTTCCTCTATAGAGCCTTCTGTTAATAATGTATGTCAATGGCAAACAACTGGTTCAAACTCCAGGTGTTTATGATCCCAGGTAACTCTCTTTTCATAACTTGCATCTGATTACATATATCCTACTTGTTAATCAGTACACTTGGGATTTACACATAATCAACAAGAGCAAACAAAAAAAAATCTTTGTCATTTATGTGAGTAAATCACAGAATAAAATTAATGAAACAAAGGTTAGATCACTTTACAATAAATGATTTTAAAAGCCAAATTTCTGTATGATAAAAAAACATTTTGTTTTTTAGTTCTGTATATATACCCCATTTACTTAAAGAGTTTTTGGTGTAACAGATCATGGTACAGTAAAGAAAATCTTGGATTTTCACTATAATATAATACATTTAAGAAATAATCCAAAGCATATTATTACAATAATTATTTGTTGAATAAACACAAGAAATTTAATGCAATACAATATTGGTTGTTAGGTCTATTCAAACGCCTCAAACATTTCAAAGCTGTATTTACTTTTAGGTAAAATGTAATGACAAGAGAAATAACCTCACTTATGGAGGTTATTTTAGGCAGCCTGCAGGGGGCAGCAACAATGTCAATGAATCAGATCATTGTGGCTTTGTAAAAACTGTTAATAGTATCAGAACAAAAAGATAAAAAGATACAAGTGGACGAATAAAAGAGATTGGCTACCATGTCAATCTCTTCCTCAGAACACTCGAACAACTGAGACGTGCTCAGTGTTACTTGCATTAAGTTCAGTAGGCAAGGAATTGCTGGGGTCTTTTTTTTTTAAGATTTTATTTATTTATTTGGCAGACAGAGACCACAAGTAGGCAGAGAAGCAGAGAGAGAGTGGGAAGCAGATTCCCTGATCCTGATGCAGGGCTCAATCCTAGGACCCTGAGATCATGACCTGAGCCAAAGGCACAGGCTTAACCCACTGAGCCACCCAGGTGCCCCTGGGGTCTTAACATCATATGCCCATGTATCTGCACTATAGTTACAGGGATCAATAGAAATAGTTTTCTATTATGTTTGTTCCCATATATCTCTTTACACCTCTTACCCCACCAGCTCACTCTTATCTTTTGTTTATTGTTTTTCCATCTCATAGGCTCTGCTTGCTCAGATTGCCAGCTTTCTCCTAAACTTGGCTTGCCGTGATCACCTTATTGACCATATTACTCACATGGTTTTTCTCTGTGCATCCTTTTTTCTCTAGTTTTGGTGTACAAATGCCTTATTCTCTAGTTATTTGGCAGTCCATAATCCTGTTAAAGAGAAGCTACTGGCTCAGTGCACATTTCTGAGCCAGTCCTAACAGCAGTGACCCAAATGAAGGCATGTATGCTATAAAATATGGTCATCAAGGACTTTCCATGGGGAAATCTATATTAGGCAGCTTCCTTAGAAGAGTTTGGGGACATAGTAGTTCACACAATTAATAAGTCAAGTTATACATATACACAGATGTTTTGTGTATAGACACACTAAATATATATGCATACGTATATAAATTGCAGTTCTTAAGCAATTCTTACATAAATTCTTTAGTAATTCCTACGCAAGTCCTTTCATACTGGTACTATTATCTACAAAGTATGAAAAAACTCAAGATAATAAAATGACTCACTTAAGTTTAGACAGCTTGTATACAGCAGAGCAAGTAACTGAATGAAAGTTTTCTTTGGTTTATACATATCTTTTCCAAAACCAGATGTTTTTCAAACCCAGAGTTCCAAATATGTTCCACTAAATTTCATGGATCTTATTAGTGGTATAGTTAATCATCACATAATTGTACAGGCTATTTTATGAAATATTATATATCCTATTTATATGTGTTGTTTGCATAACTGTAGAAATAATGAAAAATGTAGTTGTATAAAGAATTAAAATAAATCACCTATAATAGTTAACTCAATGTTAATTATAATAAATAATTTGTTGTTTTTCCTTGTTACATAGGCAGATATAGACATATAATTAAGAAACAAAAGAATGTGTCTAGGCTACTCTTACTTAGAGAGCAAACATGTACTAACAAATGCAGCCTCATGTTGCTACACCATTTCAAAAAAAATATGTTAATGATACACAGCAATTTTTATGTTTAAAGAAGTACTTTCTATAATAAACAAAAACTTCCTATCTTATTCCCAATTTTCTTGGCAGTATTCTCACTGTGTCCCCATAAATTAAAATTACGTGCATATCTAAAAATAGTTTTGTTTTATTAAAAAGGTCATAAGAAAGTGGAATTACTTTATCAAATTTCATGAACATTTTAGAGATTATAATGTTTATTATGAAATTGACTTTTGTTAATTTAAACCTTATTTATAATCTCATCATTATGATTAAAATATCTAAACAAGATATCCATCAACTTTAAAGAGCACCATTAGCTTTAAAAAGAAATAAAAAGCCATATCCAGAATTTTGGTAAGAATTACTTAAACGGTACTGGAACTTAGAAATATTTGACACACTTATTATATCTTAGCTTTATAGCCCCAAGAAAAATCTATGTATTCAAGTTTTATTCTATTTTTTAGTTACCACTTTCTCCATATAGGTTGATTATTTGTAAAATTTATTATAAATTTTCTGTAATTCCATGTACTGTAAGATGATAAAGGCATACTGACTTAGCACTGAAAAAAAAAGAAAGAAATATAAAGAAAAAAACTAAACAATAAAAAATAAATAAAAATAAAATTAAAGTCATGATTGACATTCAAGGTGAAAATTTTTCTCATTTTATGCCCAGACCAATAATATGGATGACTAATTTCATGAATCTTAAAAAATCTCTCAACTTCCTCTGAATTGGAAATTTCTGGGCAATTGTCTCATTATTTAAACTAGTTAAAAAGAAGTAAAAGTAAAGAAGTAAAAGCTCAGATGTCTCCTTCTGGAAAAGTCTCTAGTCCTAGAACCAGCTGAGAGTCAATGGGAGCTTATTGTGACATTTTCAATAATTTACTAAAAAATAAACTATGACAAAACAAAGCTAATAAATATTCAAATTTCACAGTACCTAAGTATTTTACTATATTTTATTATTATTTCTGTTGATGAGGTATTTATATTCATATTTTATACTCATACATTCATTTATATTATATAAATTACACATATAAATTATATATATGTTTGTACTTATTATATCTGTATGGTGAAAATACTCTACAAAGCTTGTTATTGCAGGGGCGCCTGGGTGGCTCAGTGGTTTAAGGCCTCTGCCTTTGGCTCAGGTCATGGTCCCAGGGTCCTGGGATCGAGCCACACATTGGGCTCTCTGCTCAGCAGGGAGCCTGCTTCCCCCTCTCTCTGCCTGCCTCTCTGCCTTCTTGTGATCTCTGACAAATAAATAAATAAAATCTTTACAAAAAAAAAAAACAAAAAAACATTCAAAGCTTGTTATTGCACATTGCTAATCAACTCTGCATTCTGAGACATCATGTTGGTACCTTGAACCAGCTACAGTAGGTGTGCCTATTCCATAGAAACCAATAAACACTGAAAATTAAGTCTTTGTTTTCTTTCCCCAGAGAGTAGTTAAACATTTACCAGCACATAGTATACACACACACACGCACACACACACATATATTTCCTAATATAATTTATGTCATTTAAATATTTAAACACAACATTTAAAACATTTAAACATTTAAACACAAACAAAGATACACATGTTGGAAAAACACATTTAATCAAAATTTGTTATTGGGGTGAAGAATATGAATGAGATATGAATGAAATGGCATGTATAAAAAATAATAAAATGAAAGAAGGAACTTGCAAGGACCAATGATGATATTGTACTATGTGCTATCAACTAAAAAATATGAACAAGTTTCCATATGCAGTTGAAAGAGAGAATTTTTGTAACTTTTGACAAACCTTATACACTTAGTTATAAAACTAGTAGTTTAAATGTTACCTTAAGGATTTAAGGATTTAAACTTATTCTCTGTCTTGTTAATTTTTGCCATTCTAACTGGTATAAGGTGGTATCTCATTGTGGTTTTGATTTGTATTTCCCTGATGGCTAGTGATGTTGAACACTTGTTCATATGTCTGTTAGCCGTTTGTATGTCTTCTTTGGAGAAGTTTCTGTTCATGTCCTCTGTCCATATTGACTGGATTATTTGTTTTTTTTTGGGGAGATGTTGAGTTTGAGAAGTTCTTACAGATCTTGGATACACGCCCTTTATCCATAATGTCATTTGCATGTATCTTCTCCCATTCCATGCGTTGCCTCTCAGTTTTGTTGACTGTTTCCTTTGCTGTGCAAAATGTTTTTATCTTAATGAAGTCCCCATTTTTGCTTTTGTTTCCCTTGCCTTTATTGACATGTCTTGAAAGAGATTGCTGTGTTGGCAAGGATGTGGAGAAAGGGGAACCTTCTTACACTGTTGGTGGGAATGCAAGTTGGTACAGCCACTCTGGAAAACAGTATGGAGTTCCTCAAGATGTTAAAATTACAGTTATGCTATGACCCCACAAGTGCACTAGTAGGTATTTACCTCAAAGATACAGACATAGTGAAAAGAAGGGGCGCATGCACCCCAATGTTCCAAGCAGCAATGTCCACAATAGCCAAACTGTGGAAGGAGCCAAGGACTTTCAACAGATGAATGGATAAAGAAGATGTTGTACATATATACAACAGAATATTACTCAGCCATCAGAAAGGATGAATACCCACTATTTGCACTGACATGGATGGAACTGGAGGGGATTATACTAAGTGAAATTATTTAAGCAGAGAAAGACAATTATTATATGATTTCCCCCATATGTGGAACATAAGGAATAGAGTAGAGGACCACAGGGGAAAGGTGGGAGAATTGAATGGGAAGAAATCATATAGGGAGACAGACCATGAGAGACTCTGGACTCTGGGAACCAAACTGAAGGTTACAGAAGGGAGGGGAGTGGGAAGATAGGGTAACCAGGTGATGGACACTAAGGAGGGCACATGTGATGAGTGTCAGGTGTTATAGGCGACCAATGAATCACTGAACACTACACCAAAAACTAATGATGTTACTATATATGTTGGCTAATTGAACATAATAATAAAAAAATTAAACACACTAAAGCCCTGGTTTTATACTTTCAAGACATTGATACAATATTTGTTATTTGGAAACAATGAGAATTTAAAACCAGAATCATCATGGACATTAAGCATTCTTCCAGTTAACTTTAAATACATTTTTTGTGCTATTTTCCTCTTTCTTTTAATTCTCCATGGTTCATGGAGTGAAGAAGTAGCAGTATATGGAAGAAAGGAGATGTCTGATGTGAGAGACTAGAGTAAAACCTCAAGAGATAGGCTACACTATCTTTTAGAAAGGCCTTTGTATTCATTTAGTTATTGTGAAGAAGTGTCTGTACTTTACTAAAGAAAAAAAGAAAAAAAAATCTATAATCACTAAAGTCCCAGGGGAGGTATATAGTGAGGATGCACCTAGTTAATGTTATGGTTGCCTAGGAAAATGGGAAGAAAACGATGACTATGAGATAAACTTAGATACTGCTGGAAGACTGAAATTACTTTCAAAGAGTAGAAACTTTTACTCCATTGTGTGCAAAATTACTAAAGGAAATATAAAATAATTAGTGTTAAATTTTGGAGAAAGCAAGAAATAAGTTGGCATTAGGTTTCTTGTTATGAGATTCCTAGTTGTTACAGAGTTAACAGTGACAATGGTGACCAAATTATAAATCATTTTAAGCACTAAAATATTGCAGAGACAGTTCAGCCAAACTGAAGAACATGAATTGTATTCTTGAGTGTCTCTTATATTTCCATACATATATTTAGTGGCCTGAAAGCATTACTCTCTTTTAAAAGTCACGGTAACCTAATTAAAATGCAATTATTCTTTCATCTTCCAACATAATTGTTTTAAAAACATAAATAGTTTTAAAAATATAAATTTTAACACATAACATATAGCCAGAATATATTTCACAACTTTAAGATAACTTTCACTGTAAGAAATTGAAGAAAAGCATACCAAAATAGCTGCTGTTCCATTGAGAATTTAACCCAAAGCACATGCCTTGGGGACCTGGCTTACAAAGAAATAAAACTATTTGTGTCATATAAGTTTATATGAAGTGATACCTCATAGTTGTTATTCAGTGGAAAGAACACTTAATGTAGAATAAGACCCAGTTTCCAAGTCCTAAGTATGGCACTTACTATGATATGGCTGAGGACAATTAATTTCAACTCTATATCCTGTAGAATGCAAATAAACTTTCTCTTAAGCTTTGTTCAAAGAATCTTATATCTGGCAGCACTTTGTAAAATTCTATGATTATTTTACTGATAATCATATATCACTTCTAACACCTCATTGAAGAAACCAAATATATCCAAAAAAAAAAAAAAAAAAGGAAAGCAAGCAAGCAAGCAAGCAAACACACCCTACAACTGGGAATGAGAATTCTGTAATTTCCCACAAATGTATTTTCCAGGAGGATAAAAATTTATTCTTTTCAATTAATTATTAATATTCATAAGTCAAATATAAGGCTTTGAAAACTCTTGCTAAATTAAAAAAAACTGGAATCCATAGTGTAAGATAAAACTCTAATAAAACAAAGAATTCAAATATTGAACATATATTTTAAAAATTCTAAATAAAGAACTGCAATCATGCTGCTTAAAATTTTCCTAAAATTCAGTGCAGAATATCCTTTATAGTCAAGGATTGAAAATTTTGACTGTGATTCATAATGGTGAAGATCTTTTTTATTTATTGAGGTAGGCATAATTCTAAAGCTATACCTGTCAAGATGTCAACTCCCTCATTATTTATTCAAATATTAATCTATGTACTACAGTAAAAGGATTCTACAGATGTGACTAAGATCTCAAATTAACTGAAATTAAGATAAAAAGATTGTCTCATCAGACCTGAGCCAATAAGGTGAACCCAGTAAAAGAAGAGAGTTTTCTGTGGTTACTGGAAAAGGGAAGTGACAGTGAATCAAAGCATGAGAAGAATTTGACATACTGTGGCTGGCTTGAAGATGGTGGCATGGGGATTGGCAGCACATATGACAAAAATTTGGATATCTTCTAGAAGCTGAGAGTAGCCCATGGATAACAGCAAATAAGAAAACAGAAACCTCTGTCTTAAAACATCATGGAAGTGAATTCTGGTAGCCATCCGAATGGCCTTGGAAACATTCTTTCCCCAGAGATTCCATATATGATTCCCACCTAGCCAACACCCTGACTTAAGCCTTGTAAAACCTAAACAGAGACTCCGTGGAGCTTGCAATGATTTCTGACCTATTGAATTATTAAGTAGTAAGTATAATTTTAAGTATAATTTTAAGCTGCCAAGTTTGTTGTAATTCAATAAATTCATTCAACAATTGTTGTTGTGTGCCAGCAAAATTTAAGGTGCTATGTTGACTGTTGTGAACAAATAAGTGTTATTCAAATATGAAGATTGCTCTCTGAAGAATATATATATTAGCTAAAGACATAAAGTACATAAATAAATAACTATATGATAAGAGAGAGAGGGATTCCAGAAAATATATGAAGAAAAATGCTACAGATGCATATATTGGTTTGAAAGAAAAAATGAGAGTTGGTGTTTTAAGGTTCTGGAAGAGCAATCATGGTTGGATATGAAGACATTTTTACAAAGACAGTCCAATAAAATACTAAATTATCTGAGTTTCATACATCAATTGAAAGTATTTATTAGTTTTACATTTTTAAACAGTAACTATCCTGAAGAATTGTGAGAAACACAACGCAAAATTGAAATTATGTATGCACTGAATGATCATTTAAGAAGTGTGTACATTATTATTTACAAAGAACCCAGAAATTTTGACAAGTGGCTTCATTAGAGGAGCAGTCCTCGAAGAATAAAAATATAAATTATAAAATGGGCTAGAAAGGGAAAAAGTATGTCCCCAGGAAACCAGGTTAAGGATCTTATTTAAATATCATGGCAAGTGAAATTGGCCTTAAATATATGTAGTCAGAGAATAAACAGGAACAGATGACTTTGAGAGATATCACAAGGTTATAAAAAAAAGCAAGGAAAAATAAAAAATATATCTGTGTATGTGGAAAGGGAAATAAAATAAACTGTTTTTGAAATACCAAGTCTAGGTATGCAGGAGGCAAAGAATAGCATCATATTAATTCAAATGTAAGCATATGGGGAGAAGTTTGTTTGCAGTATAAAGAATGGGTTGTTTAAAACAACTATTTCAACTTTCAATGAGTTGTTCAAACAAAGAAGGTGTATCATATCTATAAAAGTATAGTTTTAAAGTTTTCAGAAATGAAGTTCTTTGAATTTCTCTGGAGTAGTGTCTAAAATTTTTAATTCTATAATGAACAGAATTTAGTAAAGATTATCACACTTATAAAGGAATAGGGAGACAAAATGTAGGGTTCAAGATTCACAAACATGAAAGGGTTCTGTGAAATATCCAATAGTTTCAACTTGAGTCCTTGAAAGACTACTCTCCAGGAATAAATTCTATCTCAAAATAGACTGGGTCTTAGAAAAATGAACCCCCCCCATATAGATCATCTGATTGGATTAAAATTCCTAATTAAATTATTAGTCAAGAAGTTGAGCAACCATGATAAGCTTTTTGCAATCTCACAGGGGTGGGGCTATAAAAATTAGAGGTATGTGTTGACCAAGATACAGGGGAATTACAAACATTCAGTCTTTCTATTATAATTACTGAAAGAAAACATAAGAGAATCTAGAATTAGAAAAATCCTCTGAAAATTAAAACCCAAATCAAAAGACTACAATCTCAGATTGGATTAGAGAAGAAAATAGCATAGTTAAGTTTTTAAATACCTTTACAACGTTTAATACATAGCATTCAGTATTCAATATATCGGGAGACAAAATCAAATGCATAAATTGTAAAAATTAAGAAGAAAAAATAGAATAAGATCCACTGGGGATACAGATATCTGAGATATTAGAAAAGCCTTTAAAATTAAAAAAAATAATAATAAATAGAATAAAATAACTGTGATCTGTGAGTTCCAGAAATTATATGACAAGCTGACAATTTCAGCAGAGTTCTACAAATAATAATGGAAAGAAGGAGAAGGAGGAAGAGGAGAAGAAATAGGGAAAGAAATTCTTGGATCAAAAATTATAAAAGATGAGAATTATCATATGGTTTCACTTATTTATGGAGCATAAGGAATAATACAGAAGACATTGAGTGATGGAGAGGAGAAGTAAGTTGGGGGAAGTCAGAGGGGGAGACAAACCATGAGAGACTGTGGACTCCCAGAAACAAACTGAGGATTTTAGAAGGGGAGGATGGGTTGGCCCGGTGATAGGTATTAAGGAGGGCATGTATTACATGGAGCACCGGGTGTAATATGTAAACAATGAATCTTGGAACATTATATCAAAAAAAAAAAAAAAGTATTTATTATGATGAGCAATGGGTGTTGTATGTAAGTGATGAATCACAAATTCTACTCTTAAAACCAATACTATATTGTATATTAACTAGAATTTAAATAAAAATTTGAAAAAACACAACGATAACACTTAAACCATTAAAAAAAAAACAAAAAAAAAAACAGACACTTCCAGGGGTGTCTGGGTGGCTCAGTCAGTTGGGTCATAATCCCAGAGGCCTGGGATAAATTCCCACATCAGGCTCCTTGATTGGTGGTGAGCTTGCTTCTCCCTCTCCCTCTGCCTGCTTGCCACTCCCCCTGCTTGTGGTCTGTCTCCCACTACTCACTATCTCTCTCTGTGTCAAGTGAATAAATAAAATCATATATATGTATATATATATATATATATACATATATATACAAAAAAAATATTTTTTTAATTAAATACTCCCAAAGAGAAGATGAATAAACTGAGATACAGAATGATATACAATGTCTTCAAGGTAGGAGAAGGGAATGAGGAAAAATATTAAACAACATAATACAAACATGGGATGGGATGGGAAATAAATGGATTTACTGTGTTTTAAAGTTCTTGCATTATCCATGAAGTAGGACAGGTAGTGATTTATATTAGACTTTAGTTAGTCAGTAATGTTTATTGTAATATTTAGAGTAAATTTTTTAAAAATAAGGAAACTATATCAACTCAAAATTAGAGGAAAAGGAAGACAAAAAATTTACATGCACCACTACATACATATATATATATATATATATATATATATATATATATATATATATAATTTTTTAATAAACACATAATGTATTATTAGCCCCAGGGGTACAGGTCTGTGAATCGCCAGGTTTACACACTTCACAGCACTCACCATAGCACATACCCTCCCCGATGTCCATAACCCCACCACCCTCTCCTTACCCCCCTCCCCCCAGCCACCCTCAGATTGTTTTGTGACATTAAGAGTTTTTTATGGTTTGTCTCCCTTCCAATCCCATCTTGTTTCATTATTCTTTTCCTACCCCCCAAACACCCCATGTTGCATCTCCACTTCCTCATATCAGGGAGATCATATGATAGTTGTCTTTCTCCAATTGACTTATTTCACTAAGCATAATACCCTCTAGTTCCATCCATGTCGTCGCAAATGGCAAGATTTCATTTTTTTGATGGCCATGTGCCACTTCTTGATTTCTTTTTCTTTTTCTTTTTTTTTTTTTTTTAAGATTTTACTTATTTATTTGGCAGACAGAGATCACAAGCAGGCAGAGAGAGGGGGGGAAAGCAGGCTCCCTGCTGAGAAGAAAGCCTGATGATGCCAGGCTTGATCCCAGGACCCTGAGATCATGACCTGAGCCAAAGGCAGAGGCTTAACCCACTGAGCCACCCAGGCACCCCACACTTCTCAATTTCTGTTTGATCTTAATTAAATCATTAATTAAATTTCTAATGACAATTATCTTTTCTTTTTTTCAATTTGATTGTTTTAAAAACTCCACATATCATTTCTGAAAAACTCTTGACCTCTCAAAATATTTTGTCACCATTTCATATGCCTTTAATTACATTAAACATCTATACTCTGAACCAGGTTATTTTAGCATCTCCAGTTTCTGTTGAATTCCTCAATGTTATATTTCTGGATTGTATTTTTGTGTTTGGCTGGATTGTCCTCCATTTTTTTCTTGTATTTTGAACTCAAAATTGTTTATCTTGATTAATAGAAATAATGTGTTGCTTATAAAGTTCATTCCTCTAGACACATTTCAAAATCTTTCAACAATTAGTTTGAATAGAAATCGAATTATAGTATAGTATATTTAAGGAATAATTTAGTAATAATTACATTAAATGTAAATTGACCCAATAATTTAAATAAAATATAAAGGCATAATGAATAAAAACAAATAAGCAAATATGTACTATTAGTAAAATAAATAATCTTTAAATTATTATTCTAAAAAATAAGAAATAACATACACCTTTAGCATATTCCCTATTTGAACTAAAATATTACTAAAGGCCTATATCATTACTGAATTCTTTCTCCTGATTAATACCAGAGGACTCTGGCTACTAACTAGCCCTCTTGGACTCCGTGCTTCTGTTTGGTTTCTTTTTACTGTCATAAAATGTTTCAATACTGTTTAGGGCAACTCATGCCCTACTCTCTGGGAATCTACTCTACTATTCAGGCCAGTCAAATACCCCAAATAATCAAGCTCAAAAGTGACTTATTGTGTCAAGACATCAAAGTGTCAATTGTAATATATTTCAAAAGTACTGTCATGACCCAGTTTTGAAGTTATGGTTAAAAACTTCTAACTCACCTTCACAGACAGTTGGCTAAATCTCCATTCCAAACATTTCCCTTATGAGGCTTCTACTCTTTGGGTCACTATGCACATTCACTAACTGACTCACTTATTATAAACTCCTATTTTGAGACTGGGTAGTAAAGAATTAAGGATGGGGGAGGAGTCAAGATGGCAGAGAAGTAGCAGGCTGAGATGACATCAGGTAGTAGGAGATCAGCTAGATAGAGTACCAAACCATTCCAAACACCTACAAATCCAATGGGAGATCGAAGAGAAGAACAGCAACAATTCTAGAAACAGAAAATTGACCACTTTCTGAAAGGTAAGACCAGCTGAGAAGTGAATCCAAAACAATGGGAAGATAGACTGTGGAAAGAGGGGCCAGCTCCCAGCAAGCAGCAGAGCAAGGGAGCACAAAATCAGGACTTTTAAAAGTCTGCTCCACTGAGGGACATGGCTCCAGAGGCTAAACTGGGGTGAAGCCCATGTGGGGACAGCGTGGCCTCAGGTCCCGCGGGGTCACAGAAGGATCCGGGGCTTATGAGTGTTGCCGAGCTTGCAGGTATTAGAGCAGAGAAGCCATCTACAGAGACAGAGCTGAGGAGTGAGCTCTCAACTCAGGGCTACCTTGAACTGTAATCCGTGGCACAGGCCACGCTCTGAGTGGGGTCCCCAAAAGATCCAGGGAGAACCCCCCCAGAAGAGCTCAGGGATCTGCAGCATTTGGATACTCCAGGCAGAGCTGTGTGCCAGAGACAGAGACACTTAGTCACAGGTTGGGTGAGCTGAGAGCACAGCTGGAGGCCAGGGAGACAGGAGTGATTGAGTGCTTTTCTCTAAGCGTGCACTGAGGAGTGGGGCCCAGAGCTCTTGTCTCCTCTGGGCGGGGGATTGGGAGGCTGCCATTTTAATTTCCATCCTCCAGAACTCTATGGAAAGTGTTCAGGGGAAAAAAAGCTCCTGAAAGTGAACACGAGTGGATTACTTAGCCTGGCCCCTGGTAAGGGCGGTGCAATTCTGCCCTGGGCAAAGACACTTGAGAATCACTAAAATAGGTCCCTCCCCCAGATGATCAACAGGAAATCCAGCCAAGACCAAGTTCACTTACGAAGGAGAACAGCAGAATTCCAGAGGAGGAGAAAGCAAAGCATGGAATTCATGGCTTTCTCCCCACGATTCTTTAGCCTTGCAAAGTTAAATAATTTTTTAATTTTTTCTTCTGCTAATTTTTTTTAACTTTTACCCCTTTCTTCTTTTAACGTTTTTTTACTAGTTTATCTTAAAAATACATTTCATAAAAAAAAAATCTTTTCTGAACCTTCATTATTATAGTCATATTTTATCATTCATTGTATCTAACTTTATTTTTTGTATACACATAAGGTTTTTTCTTCTAAAAATTTGGGGTACAACTTCTTCTAATAGATCAAAATAAACCCTAAATCAAGCACTGGGATTGTTCTAGTCTCCAGTCTGAGCAAATTCTCTCCATTTTCTTTTTCTTTATTCTCCCAACCAACTTATCTTATCAACAACTTTTTTAGAAATTAAAAAAAAATTTTTTTTTCATTTTGTAGTCATATTCCATCCATTCATTGTGTTTACCCTTATGTATGTTTTTCATTCTTTAAAATTTTGGGAGGTAGTTTCTTCTAAGAAACCAAAATACTCCCAAAATTAAGTGGGTGACCCTGTTCTAGTCACCAGTCTAATATATATATTTTTTCTTTTTTATATTTTTTCTTTATTTGTTTTCTTTTTAAAATTTTTTTCCTGAACTTTTTACCCCTTTCTCCCCCCCACAATTTGGACTCTCTTCTGATTTGGTTAAAGCACATTTTCTGGGGGTCTTTGCCACCCTTTTAGTATTTTATTTGCTCCTTCATATATTCTTATATGGATAAAATAACAAGGCGGAAAAACTCACCACAAAAAAAAGAACAAGAGGCAGTACCGAAGGCTAGGAACCTATTCAATACAGACATTGGTAATATGTCAGATCTAGAATTCAGAATGACGATTCTCAAGGTTCTAGCCGGGCTCGAAAAAGGCATGGAAGATATTAGAGAAACCCTTTCTGGAGAAATAAAAGACCTTTCTGTAGAAATAAAAGAACAAAAATCTAATGAAGTTGAAATAAAAAAAGCTATTAATGAGGTGCAATAAAAAATGGAGGCTCTTAGTGCTAGGATAAATGAGGCAGAAGAAAGAATTAGTGATATAGAAGACCAAATGACAGAGAATAAAGAAGCTGAGCAAAAGAGAGACAAACAACTACTGGGCCACAAGGGGAGATTTCGAGAGATAAAGTGATACCATGAGATGAAACAACGTTAGAATAATTGGGATTCCAGAAGAAGAAGAAAGAGAGAGGGGAGCAGAAGGTATATTGGAGAGAATTATTGTAAAGAATTTCCATAATATGGCAAAGGGAACAAGCATCAAAATCCAGGAGGTACAGAGAACTCCCCTCAAAATCAGTAAGAATAGGTCCACACCCCGTCATTTAATAGTGAAATTTACAGTCTTAGCGACAAAGAGAAAATCCTGAAAGCAGCCAGGGACAAGAAGTCTGTCACATACAATGGTAAAAATATTAGATTGACAGCGGACTTATCCACAGAGACCTGGCAGGCCAGAAAGAACTGGCATGATATATTCAGAGCACTAAATGAGAAAAACATGCAGCCAAGAATACTATAACCAGCTAGGCTATCATTGAGAATAGAAGGAGAGAGATAAAGCTTCCAGGACAAACAAAAACTGAAAGAATTTGCAAACACCAAACCAGCTCTACAGGAAATATTGAAAGGGGTCCTCCAAGCAAAGAGAGATCCTAAAAGTAGTAGATCAGAAAGGAACAGAGACAATATACATTAAAAGTCACCTTTCAGGCAATACAATGGCACTAAATTCATCTTTCTCAATAGTTACCCTGAATGTAAATAGGCTAAATGCCCCAATCAAAAGACACAGGGTATCAGAATGGATAAAAAGACAAAAACCATCAAATGCTGCCTATAAGAAACTCATTTTAGACCCAAAGACACCTCCAGATTTAAAATGAGAGGCTGGAAAACAATTTACCAGGCTAAACATTTCAAAAGAAAGCTCTGGGGCAATCCTTATATCATATCAATTAGATTTTAAGCCAAAGACTATAATAAGAGATGAGGAAGGGCACTATATCATACTCAAAGGGTCTGTCCAACAAGAAGATCTAACAATTTTAAATATCTATGCCCCTAACATGGGAGCAGCCAACTATCTAAACCAATTAATAACAGAATCAAAGAAACACATTGGCAGTAATACAATAATAGTAGGGGACTTTAACACTCCCCTCACTGAAATGGACAGATCATCTAAGCAAAAGATTAACAAGGAAATAAAGGCCTTAAATGACACACTGGACCACATGGACATCACAGATATATTCAGAACATTCCATCCCAAAGCAACAGAATACACATTCTTCTCTAGTGCACATGGAACATTCTCCAGAATAGATCACATTCTGGGTCATAAATCCAGCCTCAATTGGTATCGAAAGTTTAGGATCATTCCGTGTATGTTTTCAGACCACAATTCTCTGAAGCTAGAACTAAATCATAAGAGGAAATTTGGAAAGAACCCAAATACATGGAGACTAAACAGCATCCTTCTAAAGAATGAATGGGTCAACCAGGAAATTAAAGAAGAATTGAAAAAAAATTCATGGAAACAAATGATAATGAAAACATAGTTCAAAATCTGTGGAACACAGCAAAGGCAGTCCTGAGAGGAAAATATAGAGTGATACAAGCCTATCTCAAGAAACAAGAAACTTAGTCTCAAATACACAATCTAACCCTACACCTAAAGGATCTGGAGAAAGAACAATAAAGAAAGCCTAAACCCAGCAGGAGAAGAGAAATCTTAAAGATCAGAGCAGAAATCAATGAAATAGAAACAAAAAAAAAAAAAAAAAAAAAAAAAAATAGAACAAATCAACCAAACTAGGAGGTGGGTCTTTGAAGGAATTAATAAGATTGATAAACCCCTGGCCAGATTTATCAAAAAGAAAAGAGAAAGGACCCAAATAAATAAAATCATGAATGAAAGAGGAGAGATCAAAACCAACACCAAAGAGATATAACAATTACAAGAACATATTATGAGCAACTCTATGCCAACAAATTTGGCAATCTGGAAGAAATGGATGCATTCCTAGAGACATATAAACTACCACAAATGAACCAGGAAGAAATAGAAAGCCTGAACAGACCCATAACCAGTAAGGAGATTGAAACAGTCATCAAAAATCTCCAAACAAACAAAAGCCCAGGGCCAGACGTTTTCCAAGGGGAATTCTACCAAACATTTAAAGAATTAATACCTATTCTCCCAAAACTGTTCAAAAAATAGAAATGGAAGGAAAACTTTCAAACTCATTTTATGAGGCCAGTATCACCTTGATCCCAAAACCAGACAAGGATCCCATCAAAAAAGAGAACTGCAGACCAATATCCTTGATGAACACAGATGCGAAAATTCTCACCAAAATACTAGCCAATAAGATCCAACAGTCCATTAAAAGGATTATTCACCATGACCAAGTGGGATTTATTCCAGTGCTGCAATGTTGTTTCAACATCCAAAATCAATCAATATGATAAAATACATTAATAAAAGAACGAACAAGAACCATATGATACTCTCAATAGATGCTAAAAAAGCATTTGACAAAGTACAGCATCCCTTCCTGATCAAAACTCTTCAAAGTGTAGGGATAGAAGGCACATACCTCAATATTATCAAAGCCATCTATGAAAAACCCACCACAAATATCATTCTCAATGGAGAAAAACTGAAAGCTTTTCTGCTAAGGTCAGGAACACGGCAGGGATGTCCATTATCACCACTGCTATTCAACATATTACTGGAAGTCCCAGCCTCAGCAATCAGACAACAGAGAGAAATAAAAGGCAACCAAATCGACAAAGAAGAAGGTAAACTATCACACTTTGCAGATGATATGATACTATATGTGGAAAACCCAAAAGACTCCACTCCAAATCTGCTAGAACTTGTACAGGAATTCAGTAAAGTGTCAGGATATAAAATCAATGCACAGAAATCAGTTGCATTTCTTTACACCAACAACAAGACAGAAGAAAGAGAAATTAAGGAGTCAATCCCATTTACAACTGCACCCAAAACCATAAGATACCTAGGAATAAACCTAACCAAAGAGGCAAAGAATCCGTACTCAGAAAACTGTAAAGTACTCATGAAAGAAATTGAGGAAGACACAAAGAAATGGAAAAATGTTCCATGCTCATGGATTGGAAGAACAAATATTGTGAAAATGTCTATGCTACTTAAAGCAATCTACACATTTAATGCAATCCCTATCAAAATCCTATCCATTTATTTTTAAAAAATTGGAACAAATAATCCTAAAATTTATATGGAACCAGAAAAGACCTCGAATAGCCAAAGGAATATTGAAAAAGAAAGCCAAAGTTGGTGGCATCATAATTCCAGACTTCAGGCTCTATTACAAAGCTGTCATCATCAAGATAGTATGGTACTGGCACAAAAACAGACACATAGATCAATGGAACAGAATAGAGAGCCCAGAAATAGACCCTCAATTCTATAGTCAACTAATCTTTGACAAAGCAGGAAAGAATGTCCAGTGGAAAAAAGACATTCTCTTTAACAAATGGTTGTGGGAAAATTGGACAGCCACATGCAGAAAAATGAAATTGGACCATTTCCTTACACCACACACAAAAATAGACTCAAAATGGATGAAGGACTTCAATGTGAGAAAGGAATCCATCAAAATCCTTGAGGAGAATGCAGACAGCAACCTCTTCAACCTCAGCTGCAGCAACATCTTCCTAGGAACATTGCAAAAGGCAAGGGAAGCAAGGGCAAAAATGAACTATTGGGATTTTATCAAGATCAAAAGCTTTTTGCACAGCAAAGGAAACAGTTAACAAAACCAAAAGACAACTGACAGAATGGAAGAAGATATTTGCAAGCGACATATCAGATAAAGGCCCAGTGTCCAAAATCTATAAAGAGCTTAGCAAATTCAACACCCAAAGAACAAATAATCCAATCAAGAAATGGGCAGAAAACATAAACAGATATTTCTACAAAGAAGACATCCAGATGGCCAACAGACACATGAAAAAATGCTCCACATCACGCAGCATCAGGGAAATACAAATCAAAACCACAATAAGATACCACCTCAAACCAGTCAGAATGGCTAAAATTAACAAGTCAGGAAATGACAGATGCTGGCAAGGATGTGGAGAAAGGGGAACCTTCCTACATTGTTGGTGGGAATGCAAGCTGGTGCAACCACTCTGGAAAACAGCATGGAAGTTCCTCAAAAAGTTGAAAATAGAGTTACCCTACGACCCAGCAATTGCACTACTAGATATTTAACCTAAAGATACAAACGTAGTGATCTGAAGGGGCACATGCACCTGAATGTTTATAGCAGCAATGTCTACAATAGCCAAACTATGGAAAGAACCTAGATATCCATCAACAGATGAACGGATAAAGAAGAGGTGGTATATACAATGGAATACGATGCAGCCATCAAAAGAAATGAAATCTTGCCATTTGCAACGATGTGGATGGAACTAGAGTGTATTATGCTTTAGCAAAATATGTCAATCGGAGAAAGACAATTATCATATGATCTCCCTGATATGAGGAAGTGGAGATGCAATGTTGGGGGGTTGGGAGGTAGGAAAAGAATAAATGAAGCAAGATGGGATTGGGAGGGAAACAAACCATAAATGATTCTTAATGTTACAAAACAATCTGAGGGTACTGGGGGGAGGGTGGTAGGGAGAGGGGGAGAGTGTGGTGGGGTTATGGACATCGGGGAGGGTATGTGCTATGGTGAGTGCTGTGAAGTGTGTAAACCTGGTGATTCACAGACCTGAACCCTTGGGGCTAATAATACATTATATGTTTATAAAAAAATAAAAAATATATAAAAAACAAATTAAGGGCAGACATTCTACCTTGGAGATCATGAAATAGTAAATTAGTCAATCATCAAAAGGTCTGATAAAACGTAGCTACTCCTACCCAACTTTTGATCTACTCATTTGTCTGTCTGTCTTTCTATCTATCTATCTATCTATCTATCATCTATCTATCCATTTATGCATCCATCCATGTACTGCCCCCTACAGCTCACGCTTGATAGTTATACTGTCCTTATTTTAAAAACCCTGTGTGATCCTGAGAGGCAGCCTTGCATGGCTGGGAGATGTGTGCAACAAATAATTCAGTCTTTCATCTATTCAAGTGTCATTGTATTATATTTCACCATGAAATTAATCTTTAAATCTTATAAAACACACAACAGACACAACAGTGGTAACTCTTATAAAGTACCTGAACTACAAATGAAACAGTATGGTATTATCTGAAGGTGGCTTTATTTCCAAATTTATAGAGTAAATCCTAAAACAAATACTAATTTTAAAAAAGAAGTATAAATATCAAGGAGGAAATAAAGTGGAATCAAATAAAATGCTTAATTAAAATCAGAGTACACATAAAAGTGGGTAGAAAAAATAACACATGCAATGAATAGAAAACAGTTACAAAGATGGCAGATTTTACTCCAACTATATTTATAATTCCTTAAGTATGAATGGTATAAATATGAGTTAAAAGACAGATATTATCATAATGGATTTAAGAAGGAAAGACCCACTTTATGTTATTTGGAAGAAACAACATTAAATATAAAGACTCAAATAGGTAAGAAATAAAGAGAGGGTGAAATATATACTATGCTATCCCTATTCAAAAAAAAAAAAAAAACTGGAAAAGCTATATTAATTTTAGACAAAGTGACTTCAGGACAAGAAGGAATATCAGAGATAAGTAAGTAAATAGCACAATGATAAAGAACTCAATTCTCCAAGAAGACATAACAATCTTAAATATACATGGATCTAACAATGAAGCATCAACATGTAAGGCAAAAACTGATAGAATTGAGAGAAGAAATAGACAAACTTATTATTTTTAAAAACAACATAACTCTCCCAATAATTGATAACTCAAGCAGACAAAAAATTTGTACAGTGATATAGATTACATGAACAGTATTATCAATAAACTCAGTGTAGTTGGCATTGGTAAAATACTCTATTGAAAAACAATGGAATACAGATTCTTCTCAAGCACATTTGGAACATTTACCAAGCTAGACCACATTATGGACCTTACAACACAACTTAAGAATATTTAAAATAATAGAAATTTACAGAGTGATAAATATTATATAATTCCACTTATTGAGATTTTTTTAAGATTGTTTTAAATTTATTTGTTAGAGAGAGAGAGAGAGAGCACGAGTGAGCACAGGCAGACAGAGTGGTAGGCAGAGGGAGAAGCAGTCTCCCTGCCAAACAAGGAGCCCGATGTGGGACTCAGTCCCAGGACACTGGGATCATGACCTGAGCTGAAGGCAGCCGCTTAACCAACTGAGCCACCCAGGCGTCCCCTTATTGAGATATTTAATAGAAAGTTCATAGGAACAGAAAGTAGAATAGTGATTATAGGGGATGGGGGAGAAGAAATTGGGGAGTTGTTAAATAGGTATAGAATTTCACTTTTGCAAAATGAAAAGTGATGAATGGTGGTGATGCTTCCACAACAAAATGAATGTACTTAATGCCACTGAACTGTATGTTTAAAATGGTTAAGATCGAAATTTTTAGACATGTAATTTAATACATTTTTTAAAAAAATTGAGTAAGTGCTAATGATCTCACAGACATAAATAAATAAGAGGTCAATATCACAAACAACTCTATGCCCAGAAATGTGATATTGTAGGTGAAATGAACAAATTTCATAAACATATGCCACATAAATTTACTTAAGAAGAAACAGCTAATCTGAGTAATTCTGTCTCTAAAAAGGAAATCAAATTATTAACTACACTCATTCCAATAAAGACAAATTATGCCAGATGTTTTAATTGGTGAATTTGATCAAATACATAAGGATGGCATAGTACCAATAATAGCAATTCTACAAAATCTTTCTAGAAAACAGAAAATGAGGTTAGTTTCCAACACTTTTTATGAATCCAGCATTACTCTACTACCAAAATAAAGACCATTATAGGAAAAGAAAACTACAGAAATATATTTCTCATGAACACCGACATAAAATTCTTGAAGAAAATATTAGCAAATCCAGCAATGTGTAAAATAAATGTGTCAAACAAGTAGGGCTCATTCCAGGAATATAAGGCTGACTTAACATTCATAAACCAATTTATGTAGTCCATAATATTGTCAGGTAAAATTACAAGATCATTTGATCATCTTGATTGAAACAAAACAGTTAACAGTTTAACATGTATTTATGCAAAAACTAGGAGTAGGGAATTTTATTAAATGGTATGCACAGTGAACCTATAGCTAATATCATATGTGATGGTTAGATACTCAGTGCCTTAGGTTTCAATAGCCAGGCATGTATATCCACTCTTAATCCTGTTCCACATAATATTGAATGTCTATTTTGTTCAATAAAAAAAAGAAATAAGGAAAAAAAAAAGTTCAATGAATCCATAACAGAGAAAAGATGAAAAGAAGTATACCAAAAGACATTATAATAAGAATTTTTAAAATAAATGCTAAAAATAATATCTTAAAAGCAGGTATTGCATAGAGATAAACAACCACAGGCTGATAACAAATTTGACAACTAAAAATCTTTTACCTAAAGAGAAAAAACTGTAATTCAAGAATGAAGACAAAATAAAAGCTTTTTTTCAGTTGTGAAAAACCATTGTTAGCAAACTAGGACTGTAATATACATTAAAGGAAGTATTTCAGGCAATGAAAAAGGATATCAGATAGAAGGAATGCAGAAACCTGGAAATATTAAATATGTGGGTAAATGTAAATATGTTTTCATGATTTTAATATTTTCAAGTGGTTATTAGATTGACTAAAAACAGTAACATTCTATTTGCAATGTTTATTATATATACAGAAGTAAAATTACAAATAAGAGCACAATTGGTAGGAGGGGAGAAATGAACATAAGTAGGTGCATAGTTTTATACTATATGTGGAAGTTTATATTATTTTTATTAAGGTTTTTTTAAAGATTTTATTTATTCATTTGAAAGAGATAAGAGTGAGAGAGGGCATGAGGGCTGAGAAGGTCAGAGGGAGAAGCAGACTCCCCATGGAACTGGAAGCCCGATGTGGGACTCGATCCCAGGACTCCTAGTTTATGACCTGAGCTGAAGGCAGTTGTTTAACCAACTGAGCCACCCAGGTGCCCTTTTACTAAGTTTTTAATTTTAATTCCGGTATAGTTAAGATACATTGCTTTATTAGAAGCTAGGTCATGATTATTTAAAATGCATACTGTAAATACTAGAGAAACAACAAAAAAAAGTATAATCAGGAAATAAAGGAGAAAAAATGAAATCAGATGTAATATTTATTGTAAGAAAAATAAGGTAATTTGGTTATATTCATGGATATATAGATAAAACATACAAATTTATAGATATATCTTATTTATGTAAAATAAAATAAAATATACATGTACATTTAAAAGATCAGAATATCGCACTGTTGAAAGTGTGAAAATAAAATAATATTTAGTTTTACTTTGTATAGCTGTGTATTGCTTGAAATATATAAAACAACAGTATTTATTGTATGGATAAAATAGAGGAAAATAATTGGGAATATGCTTTTTATCAGGATATCTGCAGTTAATAAATTATCCCTTATACTAATTGCATTCTTATAAATCTATGATGATACATACTATTGTTACAATAATATATTCTCGTTGTTCTTACCATATAGAAAAATGTGCACCTGAATTTCTTTATAGCTGCAAATGCTTTGGAAATGTGTATTAAGAATATAAAGTATAAAGTAATCCATTCAAAAGTCAGTTGAAGTGTGGTTAAAGTTGGGTGTGGTTAAAGTTATGAAGTTATGTAAGAGAAGTAGTGTAAGAGGAGGGGCATTTGCAAAGTTATTTTAATAAAGCACATTAGGCAGTTTACAAATCTGTGATGCTGGCAGGAAAAGAATGACAGGAGAAAGCAGAGGTATTTAGAAAAGGAGATCACCAAACTAAGCATTCGTGTTTTATAAATTAAAGAGTATTCCTGAAGCAGTTGATTTTTTCAGGCTAAGATAGTTTAAAACTACATTTTTCAACATGCAACATCAGCTTAGTCACCCAGGGTCACAAGGGCTCAGTTACATATCCTGCAAATCTTCACCATTTTTTGACCCAATGAAGGCAAAAAGAAATATGAAAAAGGACAGGTGTTTGGTTCTGTTATTTCTTTCAGGTTTTTTCTTTATTTCTACTAGATACAAAATATTTTTCATTTAATTTTCTGGACCTTTAAAAAGCATCTCTCAAAAAAAAAAAAAAGCATCTCTCAGATATGTTGAAGTGTACTTTCCTATTTTTGTATGTAATTCACTTCGCAAATGTGTATAAACATGAATGTGTGAAAGTTGAACCAAAACATGACATTAGTAAAGTAGGGGTTTGATTTGCAGAGAGCATTATTACTTCACTTTTCAAACATGAACTTCAACAAAATGTTTCGAAACATATTGTTTGTTCTTTAATTTGTTATTTTTCTTCAAAATTGAACACACTGTTATTTAGAACACCTAAGCATGTGATTGACCTCCAAATTTAGAATCCAGTATAACTAAAGATTTTGTTTCTATATGGATTTGTGAAATCTAATACTTCCTATCACTAGAAGCAACAATTTTATTATTCAATTGTAGATTTAGAAGTCATGAAGTATAAAATTTAAAAAGATGTACTATTATGTTAAAAACAATTTAATAACACTGTTATACAGAAAAACATGTAAAAGCTAAGGAAAGTAAGCTAATAGCCAGCAGGTAGTATTTCCCCAAGAAATGGCAAGGCATTCATTGATCGACAATGGGTAAAGGGAATTTAAAGGTGAACCCTAGATTTAAGATTTTGTAAAATTCCAGAATTCAAAGATTCAAAGTTATATACATTTATCTATCATCTATCTATTTATCTATCTATCTATATATTTTTTTTGGCTGCCTGAGTTGGGATGGATCTGAAGAAGAGTGTAGGAAGGCAGGATGTGCAGGATTGGAATGGTTTGTGTGGATCTGCTATGGGAGGAAACTTGGAGCCCAGTCTTGGATGGAACTGGCATGTCCACAGAAGAATGTGGGAGTGAACTTGTTATTAGCAAGTTAGATGGAAAGTGTTGGTGCTGTGCTGGTTTTAGCAGGTGTCCTTTTGTCTAAGCTAGGAGTAGGAGAGGGAAATGGTGCCTGGCAGCACCTTTGTCTGCAGAAGTCTCCTAAAGATCCCTGCCCCTTCAGCACATGATCTGAGATTAATAAATAAATGTCCTTCCTGTATATCCCAGGTGTTTTTCAAACCACTGCTTCTATGCTATATCTTTGTGGAACTGTTTGTTGTGCTGTCTCTTTAAGGGCAAGCACTCAGTTTCTTACTGCCTTCTTGGCTCTCCCAGTGCCAACCCTGTTGATTTTTACAGTTCCAGGTGTTAAGCCCCACTCATTGTTAAGAACTCACAAAATTAGGCCCTTTTGGTCTTCAAAGCCAAATGTTATGGGGATTTGTCTTCCCTGTGCAGGTTCCCCATGTCTGTGGTGCTGGTATGAGAATTTGTTTCTCTTCCCTGTCTGCACTTGTGGCATCCCTTCATCCTGCAGATGGTTCCACGGGTCACTATAGCTCCAGAACACATCTCTACCCTTCCTACCCTCTACTTTATGGCCTCTTCTTTACATTTACGTGTGGAGAGTCTGTCCTGCCAGTCTTCGGGTCATTTTCTGGGTTATTTACACTGACATAACTGTTATCTAGGTATTATCTAGTTGTATCTGTGGGAGAAGGTGAGCTCAGGATCTTCTCCAGTGATGGTTGTTTGCACATGCTAAATTTTAGAGAGCTTTTTAAACATCACATTATATAATTAATTCACTTCATTTCTATTCCTTTTTCACTTACTAAATGCAAAGCTTATTATCTTTATGAATCAGTTTCATCAACTGTAAAATGTAAAGAGTTTCATATGAATGTTGTAGGAACAGAGGCACCTGGATGGCTCAGTTTGTTAAGTGTCTGATTTCAGCTCAGGTCATGATCCCTTATTAGGGGGTCTCTGCTCAGCGTGGTGCCTGCTTCTCCCTCTCACTCTGCCCTTTCCTCTCTGCTCCCGCTTGGACCTTCTCATTCTCTTTATTTATTTTAAATAAATAAAATATTTTTTAAAAAGAATGTTGTAGGAATAAAATAAACTAATATGTATGAAGTGTCTTAAAATATTAAGGGGAACATAGTAATAAATGTTAACTAAAGTTTATTCTTTCAACAAAAATCATCACTTTCTTACTCTGTGTCAAGCACTATGCAACACGATATTCTATATGGGTCAATATATATGCACTAGTTTTATTATCAGGGGAGATATCAAGATATTTAACACAGGTATGCCATGTTCATGGACCTCATAATCTATATTTGCTCAATATGCTTGTATAATATTATTAATTAATATTTCTTAAACTTTCGTAGATTTTCTTCAACAGACCATGTGCCATTGGAGGCAGGAAGTTGTCTTTCTCAAGTTTTGCATATTTTGTAGATTTCACTAAGTTTTGCATTTAATAAATGTATAATTAATATTTGTGAATGAATGTGTGAAAGACTGAAGCCATGACTATCTTGAGGCTAAAAATAATGTCCAAAATCTGTCAAGATCTATTGGTAGATTTTTCTTAACAGTTGCTACCATTCTGTAGCTAAAAGATCAAAAATCTTATTTTGGAAATAGGGACATTATGGAACAGAACTATTAAAACATAGTATCCACAGTCTCAAGACATGTAAGATAAGAAATGAGTAGTTAAAATAAAGGTTTTCTTAATCCTAGAGTATTCATTACTGACTCTATATCGAACTCTTTCCTTTTTACTTTATTGTTTATCATTACCCCAAATATAATTACACTTTCAAAATATGTTAAATAGTCTTAGAATGGCATAGGTAAGTCTTCCATCTCTCAAATTTTATCTGGCCTTTTGATAATTGGAGGTGCTTACAAGTATATAGATTTCTAAAGTTTCCAAATGTCTAAAACATATGTGCAATATAACAGTGCCTGATTCATTTTATTTATAGTTTCTCTTTCACATTAAGATAAAAAGTATAGAACTAAATCAATTTTGAAAAATTACCACAGGCCAATTGAATGACATCAATGTCTCAAGTTAAATACTGATTTTATGCAAGGGATAAGTTTTCTTTTAAAGACTAATCTGGGTGTAGTTTCTGCTATTAAATTTTAATTTCATGGTATGTTTTTAACATAGTATCTTGCATCAATGAGAATATTCTATCCATATACATCTCTAGTCAAATGACTTAAATCATAGCCACAAGTTAATTTCTTTAATTTGCTATGACTATTTACATAAAATCAGTATTTTCAAAAGACTTATGAGGTGAAAGGGGAATTTTTCATATTTCATTCTGATCTTAGAACTTGAAAAATGTTGGTCAATGGCATTGAACTATAATGGTATTTAATTTGGTTTTCCAGATTGAGCATTTCCTTTTAGATACACATCCCAGTTGCCATTTCAATACAACATGAAATATGTTCTAAAAGTTGTACAAATTCATTTAAAAAGACACAGAAATTGAAGTGATTTAAACCTCATGTTATCCTGCAAGATTTATATTTACTTCTTAGGGTTCAGTGTCACCTGTAAAAGGACATGAAAATGAGTCAAGGGATCCAAAGTCTAGCTCTTTAAATTTAAATATTGCCAGATACATTTTTCATTTTTTTGTGTGTCTTATGGACAGAAGAAGCAGCTTAAGCTTACTGAAATGAAAATTATAAAATTAAAGATGGCTTAAATATCTAAGTGCCAATCCACTACTACAATATGTATCATCATGCTTCAGAACTTCTTTTTTGCCCTTACCATCTGCAGTGTGCCTATGCACACATCCCCATAATCTGATATACTAAGACTCTAAAAAAGTAATCTTAATGAGCTCTTCATTGTGATTCTGTGCTTCTCAGGATTTCTTGCCAGAGATCCTTTTCCCAGAAAAACAAACAAACAAAACAAAGTTCTAGTAAATCTCATTGAAAACAAGTTGAAAATATGTATATGTTCTCATCCAGTTACTTCTTCTGGGGTATATTTCCAATAGAACATGGTATATTTATACCAGAAGATATGAACAAAATCACATCTGTTAAAACCTAAAATGGCACACAACTCAAATGTCCATCATACACAAAAGAAGAAATTCTGGTGCAATTATACAATAAAAATGAGTTAACTAAAAATGCATGTAATCACGTGTATAGGTATCACAAACAACTGGTCAGCTGAAAATAGACACCAGAGTATACACCAGCATGACTCTACATATAATAACCAAAAATGCAAACTTACACCACAGTGTGTCAAAAGTTAAGAAAAATTGATAAACTACACTATTAAATCTTTTGCACATTTGTGTGTGTGTTACAGGTCACAAAAATATTTAAATTTTTTTTAAAAGCAGGAGATACTAAAAGCAGCTGACAAGCTGCTTTGTGTGAGTTTTGTTCACTTATGGCTATATTTTCTTAAAGATTACAATATTGTCAAGATATCTGCAATCAGTTAATAATATAAACCTTAAGGTACAATAAGGAAATAATTACATAATCAATAGGTCATGAAGTTTTCATGGTTTACTTACTTGACGGCAGAATATTTTACTGGCCATTCAAATTCTTTTGATTTCTATACTTTCTCATTTACAGAGTCAGATGGAAAGGCCCCTTGCAAATGGGGCCCACTTTGGCATCTCTGTGCATGCATTCTCAGAATTGATCACTTCTACCCAAACTGTAATTCCAGTTATTGCTTCTAGCTCCAAATCCAGGTTCTAGAATATATAGTATGGTGACCTACATGCAAAAGAAAATTTATTTACTTACAACAGACAACCTGGCAATTACAATAACATATCTTACTTGGAGAACAGAAGGAAAAAACTAAAAAGGTGGAATTATCCATTCAAGAGTTTTTAGTGTAGGTGTGTGTAATAAACATACGCTACACAAGCTCATATAATTTCCTGAGGGAAAGAAATAGCAAGGAAAACCTGACCTGATAGTAGATAATTTTTCCTTGATCAGCTACTTCATTTCACAGCCTCTGGTTTGAAAATCTGGGAAGGGATATTATATTCATTTTTCCCCCGTTAACACATCTGCTTTGGGATTGAGAGAATTGTATTTTTGGAGACTGTATGTCTTTGGATACTCACTTCTCAAGTATGGTGAGAAGTCAGGGATATTTGGCTAACTTTAGCAGTTCAATAGTCAACAGGGTATTGTTAGTCAACCTTGGGATTTCTTTGGCAACACTTAAAGAATTACCTTGCATAGGTGTCAAATCTGAAGGGATATAAAAGTTAATTATATATTGGGCCCTACACCTGAAGTGGGATAAAGAAGGGATTCAAAACAAGATGCAGCCTATTACAGAATGTTAGAACTCAGACAATTTAGAAAGTCTACATGTAAAAGACTGATCTCTACAGGGTGTCAGAGCATACTCATAGTGAAGGTGTCCATGAGGTGGGATGGCAGTCCAGCATAGGCTCTCAGTTCAAGAGAGGTGAGGAGGGTGGGCAGACAGAAAAGGGGATAGTGATGACAATGAGAAACTGGTTACACTTAGGAGGTGTTATGAGCTGAACTGTATGCCCCCCCATTAATATGTTAAAGTCAAAGCCCCCCCAGTACTTCAAAATGTAGCAATAGGGTCTTTAGAGAGGTGATTCAGTTAAAATGAAGTCATTGGGGTGGGACCTAATCTAATATGAGTAATGTCCCAAGAAGAGGAAATTTGGACACAAACATATAAAGAGACGATACATTGTGAAGACTCAGGGAGGAAAACAGCCATCTGTAAGCCAAGGAGAGAGGCCTGAAGAAGATTCTTCCCTCATGGCCCTTACAAGAAACCAGCCCCACCAAACATTTTGATCTCAGACTTTTAGCCTTCAAAACTGTGGGAAATATATTTCTGTTGTTTAAGCCACCCAGCCTGTGGTATTTTGTCATGACAGTCCTACCTACTAGTTGAATAAGTAAATACATTAAGGATAATTGGAACCAAGTTTCTAACTGTCAGACAAGGGAGGTAAAACGGTGGAAAGGAAAAACTAAATGAAACCTGATTAATTTTGGATTATATTTAGAAGTAATAGTATGTATTCATATAACATGTGTATAGCTTCTGTCCAGTATCAGAGAGCCTGCAAACTGCAATATCACACCTAGAGCCTAGAACTTAGTTATCAAATGCCATCCTCTTTAAAAACTAAAACAGAACCCAGAGCTCTTAGAGAAATGATTGATTTAAGTCAGTGTCAGGAAAAGAACCAATTGAGTTTGAAATATCTTATTGTGTACAACACAGTAGCTAAGAGATAATACTTCAGTGATCTGAAAACAAAGTTGCTGAAAAATATATTTAGTATATATAAGTTGTATTGACTTACAAAAGGCCTTAAATATGTTGATTTATTACACGTAATTTGGTCTTTTATTATAACTTCAAGCCCAGGAACCCCTTTAAAAATCTTGAAATATTAATCAAAGTAAAATTAAAATGAAGTCATCATTCCATATATAATACCTAACTAAACAGAATTATATATATGGATGTTATCAGAAATCCTGGGATTTAACTGAAAATAAAATAGCAAACTTTATATATGATTTCACTATATATACAATCAGTTTGATGCATCTGCAATAAAATTTCATTCGTAATATAACATATATTTAAAAATCTATTTTAATTTCATGAACGTATCATCCGATTGCTTTCTTATACATAAAAGAGTTTAAAAGTATACTTTAAGCTAACTATAACTGCATCTGGTTCATCATTTTTCTTCAAAATCTGTCTCAATGGTCATATAAAACCAAAGTTATATTTTCTAATGTACTAAAATAATTGGAGTCCAAAAAATATCAAATCCTGAGTGTTACCCACTTCAAAACATGTTAATAATTTTAAAATAATCAAGCATATGCAAACTAATTATGAAAAACACACAAAAGCTGCTTATTTTACTAATATTGAGAACTTATATAAATTATTATATTTTACTATTATGGGGTCTTCATCACTCTGCATAGCATAACCAATAAAATTTCCCATCATTTTAGAAGGTTTCTAAAGCAGCAATTTATGTGAATTTTACAGCATTTTAAAAATTATTACCAAAGGAAACCCTTTTTCAAATGGAAAGGAAAGTCTAGAATTAAACTAAAATGTGAATGAATGAATGTAAGGTAGAATTACTAAGATTTTACTAATAACAACTTTCTATTTTTTAAACTCTATTCACTGCTCCTGTCTGCTATTACATCTCTGGCATATTTTAAGATTAATTTCAGGTATTTTATATAAATAGCTGGTCCTTATACCTGGTTTCTATGGCAAGCTTGTCTGCCTTATATAGCAAACAATCTTTTCCACTGAGTGATTGTTCTGTCCCAAACTGAAAGAACAACCTATAATACCAGGACTGTCACTAATATTCACTTCCCTAAAAAAAAAGTTAAGAAAGAAATGTAAAAAAAAAAAAAATCTAGAACTAGAAAATTAATATTTAGATACTAATTTAGATACTAATATTAATTTAGATTAGCATTTAGTTACTAATTTCCATTATTCTGTAAAAGATAAATGTGTTCTGGAACACTTAATGACTTCTGATTTCAAGCAAGTTGCCAATGCTTTCTACAACTTCACTTCCATGAATGGCTGACATTGTTACTGTTATTAAGAGCTTAAAGTAGAGGTTTCTAGGCTCTTAGGAAAAAAATTCCCATCAAAAGATTTATTTTGGAATTTGTTGGTTCATAGAGCAAAAATAATGATTAGTTGATACTGGGAAAGTCATCAAGAATAAAAGCAAAAGATGTATGATAATGAGGAAGAAAATAGTTATTTGTAGATCCGTTCAATAGAACCTTAAATGAATTTACTGCATAGTTCATCCACAGACCTGAAACACTTGAAAGAAGAAAAGCGCAGCCCTCTGCCTTTAAAATACCAAGTATGCTTATGCAGATGCCATTTCATCAAAACTAGTATAGACTAAAGATAGAGAATAGTGTTTGCATTTTCCAGACTATGTAAGATTCCTTGGAACATTTCACTTTTTTATGGAGAATGAGCTAAATCTTTCCAATTATAATGAAGCTTAAGTTTCTGTCAGACATATTAATGCAGGGCCAGAACAGATTGTTAAACTTGGAAAAATAAAGTGTTTTTTAAAAAAATTATAGGTATGTCAACTCTGGATATGCTTTCTGGCTTCCCCATCTATTTATTTAATGTCCTTTTCTTCTCCTCCCTTGAAGATGGCAGCAAAAGAAATGGTAGGGCCACAGAAGAGGCCACATCAGAGAGGCATCAATAAATCAAAGGTGGGGCCAGAAATCAAGGAAGTAACTAGCTTGGTTATGACATATAAGGTTATTTAGCAAATAAAGAAATATATTGGAGATAATAGAAATCAATTTTCTCATTGTTGGGGAAAGGTTTTATAAGTATATAAAAAAAGATGAAAACTAGGAAAAACAGAATATAATACAAACAATAAACTCCTTCAATGTTAGATTGAAATTAGAGGTGCTGGTGTGAACTCACGGGTAGTCAAGGTAGACTGATAGATGATGGATGAATAGATGATAGAGAGATAGATGGACAGATAGACATGGGTAGTTAGACAAACAGTTATATTTATGTGGCTACGCATGTATTGCTACGCCTACATGTGTATGTTCAACTATAATTTACCACAAGGTTTATTTAAGCCTTCTCCCTCCCATTGCTATTTGTAATTTCTTTCTCTGAGAGTGAAAAAAACGAGACTGTCATCTGCAATTGATTTACTTATTTGTTCAATCTTATATACATCTCAAGTAGTTTTAGAATGGCTAACCCATGTCTATATGTAAAACATACTAACAATTTTTTTTGGCTTTCACATTACCATTGCCAGTCAAAACACAATTCTCCAAAACTGCTTAGTCAGGTTCTTTTCCATCCATGTGTCTGATAAATTCCTTTTATTTTCCTTTATTTTACATTTATATCCTTCATCCTAACTACTTCCTTTCAGGATAATCTTCCACTTCACCACTTTTCTCTTGATGTTTGATTTTAATTAAACCATTAATGAAATTTCTAATGCAAATTATCTTTTTTTTTTTTTTTCCAATTTGGCCATTTTAAAAACTCCACATATCATTTCTGAAAAACTCTTGTCCTTTTAAAAAAATTTGACACCATTCTACATGTGTTTAATTACATTAAACATGAATAGCTATACTCTGAATCCAATTATTTTAGCATTTCCAGTTTTTTTTGGATTCTTCAATTTTATAATTCTGGATTGTATTTTTGTGTTTGGCTGTAAATACTTTGAATTAGATGGCTTCTCAAAGCATGTGGTGAGCTTCATTTCCCAAGTGACTTTTTTTCCTTATTCAAGTGTTGTGGAGTAAAAATCCCAACTGCTATCAATTTGATTTTTAAAAACTTACTATTTAAATTATTTATATGGCCATGAAAAATGAGTAGTCTTTAGTCTTCTCAGGTCTTAAGATAATTATGAGTAAATGTTTTATAAGGCAGTAAACTAAATCTGAAATATTTCAATTTATAATATTAAAAATAATCAGATAAAATGCAAAATTTTTGATGTGGACATGAGTCCATTATTGAGATATTTACAATTCTGAGTGTAAGTAGAAATTATTTTTCTTCCTCTTTTCATCATTTTATCATAAGAAGAAGACAAAAAGTCTCCCTCATCAAACAATAAGAATCTGTTTTGGAGTAGTTTCTTCTTTTGTGAAGTAATTATCTTCAAATATTTAGAAACTATAGCATTCAGTAATAATAATGATATTCTTATTTTCTTATTTGTGGTATCTATATGTGAAATTTATTTTCAACAGATGCATTACAAGCAGCAAGTGCATAAATATTAACATAATGCAATGCAAGACAGAAAGAAAGGATACACTGGACAATGATGAATAAAATGTTAGTGAATTTGAAAATACCACAGTAAGAAATTTCCCAAAATAAATACACTAAAAAATAAAATAAGCCTAAAAAATAAAGAACAAAGCATCCATCAGCTGTGGGAAAATTTCAAGCAGTCTAATCTAAGGTAAATTAAGTCCCCAAAGGAGAGGAGAGGAAAAAAAAAAAAAAAAGTAAGGAAATAAAGCCTAAAAACATTTCAAATTTGATGAAAACTATAAACTGATTGATACAAGAATGTCAATGAAATCTATATATAAGAAATATGATGTAAATTATATAATTAAATTTCATATGCCTATACATACATTCAACATATATAAAATCAAGTTTTACCTAAAAAAAAATAAAACAAAACTAAACTGTTATCTAATAACCTAACAAAGAATATAATAGTAATATAACAGGCAATCATCCCAAAGGCTGAAATACAAATAATATTAATAGTGAAATTAAATATGAATGATGTAAATATCACAATAAAAGGCAGGGATGATAACACTGGGGAAAAAAATCACTATATATTACCTAATAAATCCTCTTTAAATATAAAGAAAAATATATTTTCAAAGAAAGGGTGGGAAAAAATATAACATACTAATATCAATCAAAATAAACTAAATGAATTATATGTACATCAGCCATAATAGATTTCATACCAAAGATTATTATGATAAATTAAAAAGTAATTTCATAAAGATACAGTTATTTATTCCTTAGGAGGACATAGTTTGTGAAGTAAAAACTGATAGAACTACAAAGAAAAACAGATAATCCCACAATTATAGCCAGATTTAATATCTCCTTTCCATAGTCAATATAATAATTAAAAAGAAATTATAAAAGAATGTAGAAGATGACTATCCATCAACTTGAACTGATTAATTTAACACTTATAGGAGATTCCACCCAAAACAGCAGAATGCACATTCTTTTCAGGCACACACAGAACATTCACCAAATACCATGATATGGGCCACAAAACAAGCTTTGATAACTTTTTAACAAATATTCAAGTCACACAATATGTTTGCTAATCACTATAGAACTGATGAGATATAAGTAATGGAAGTCTGAAAAATCCTTATTGTATGGAAAATAAATAGAATAAGTAATTAATTCATGGACCAAATTTAAAAAGGAGAAAAATAAAATATTTTGAGCAATTATTAAATTGAATTAAAATAAAATACAATATATTATAATTTGGGAATGCAGCTAAAGCAGTATCTATTGATATGCTTATAGCAATAAACAATTTTATTAAATATAAGAAAGTTCTTAAAACAATGCCCTTCGATTGTACATTAAAGAAACTCAAAAAGGGGGGGGGAGGAGTCAAGATGGCGGAGAAGGAGCAGCTGAGACTACTTCAGGTTGCGGGAGATCAGCTAGATAGCTTATCTAAAGATTGCAAACACCTACAAATCCAACGGAAGATCAAAGAGAAGAAGAACAGCAATTCTAGAAACAGAAAATCAACCACTTTCTGAAAGGTAGGACTGGCGGAGAAGTGAATCCAAAGCGACAGGAAGATAGACCGTGGGGGGAGGGGCCGGCTCCGGGCAAGCGGCGGAGCAACGGAGCACAAAATCAGGACTTTTAAAAGTCTGTTCCGCTGAGGGACATCGCTCCAGAGGCTTAACTGGGGTGAAGCCCACGCGGGGCCAGTGTGGCCTCAGGTCCCACAGGGTCACAGAAGGATCGGGGGTGTCTGAGTGTCGCAGAGCTCGCAGGTATTAGAACGGGGAAGCCGGCTACAGAGACGGAGCCGAGGAGTGAGCTCACAGCTCGGGCTTACCTTGAACCGGTCGCAGGCTCGGTTGGCTCGGAGCGCGGCCGGAGGCCAGGCAGACGGGAGTAATTGGGCACTGTTCTCTGAGGGCGCACTGAGGAGTGGGGCCCCGAGCTCTCGGCTCCTCCGGGCCGGAGACTGGGAGGCCGCCATCTTCATTCCCGTCCTCCGGAACTCTACGGAAAGCGCTCAGGGAACAAAAGCTCCCGAAAGCAAACCCGAGCGGATTACTCAGCCCGGCCCCTGGTAAGGGCGGTGCAACTCCGCCTGGGGCAAAGACACTTGAGAATCACTACAACAGGCCCCTCCCCCAGAAGATCAACAAGAAACCCAGCCAGGACCAAGTTCAC
>NW_022631114.1:0-45373 GCF_010015895.1 Lontra canadensis
TGTGTGCATGTGTGTGTGTGTGGCATGAACACATGACAGCGGCATTTCGGTGTCATATGTACAGACATCCTTTGTCATCCTCCAAGTGGTCTGGGGAAGGAATCAGATAAACTTGGAGAACTTCAAGTTCGAGGTTCTGTGTCTAGCCTTGGAACACTCAAAGGCCTCCTCAGCTGTTCTGTGTTCAGATGTGGCTTTCAAGAGGTGGGAGGGTGGTTGGAGCTGCTCCTGGATGTCTCTGAGCCTCTCGAGGGACGCTCTGCATGAGAAACCATTTCTTCCCTGGTTGCACCAGATGCCATGCTGCTGAAGGCCAGCGGCAAAGCAGGAAGTAGAAATAGGAAGAAGGATTCTGAGTCCAGAAGTAAACCCTCATGCATGTGGTCAACTAATATTTGATAAGGGAGCCGAAAACACCCAAAGGGGAAAGGATAGTCTTCAGCAAAGGTGTTGGGAGAGCTGGAAAAGCACATGCAGAAAAATAAAGTTGGACTGCTATCTTCCACCACTCACAAAAATTAACTCGAGATGGATCATAAGACCCAAAGCTAATATTCCCAGAAGAAAACATAGGGGAAAAACTCCTTGACATCAGTTTTGACAATAATTTCTTGGCTATGCACCAATGAAAACAAAGCAAAACTCGACAAGTAGGACTGCATCAAACTTAAAGTCTTCTGCACAGCAAAGGAAACGGGTTTTCAGTATAGAAAGACAACCTACAGAATGGGACAAGACATTTGTGAACCATGCATCTGATAAGGGTTAATATCCAAAATTTATAAAGGATTCATACAATTCAATGACCAAAAACATCCCCTAAACAATCTGATTAAAAAATGGGCAGAGGAACTAAAGAGATGTTTTTCCAAAGAAGACATCCAAATGGTCAACACGTACATGAAAAGATGCCCAGTGTCACTCATTGTCAGGGAAATGCAAACCAAAATAACGATGAGATATCAGCTCACACCTGTAAAAATGGCTAGTATCAAAAAGACAAGAGATAACAAGTGTTGGTGAGGATGGGGGGGAAAGGGAACACTTGCACACTGTTGGTGGGAATGGGAATTGGTTCAACCACAGTGGAGGTTCTTCAAGAAAATTCAAAATACAATATGATTTAGCAGTTCCGTTTCTGGGTATATACCCAAGAGAAATGAAGAGGATACTGAAGAGGTATACACAATCCCAGTGTTTATTGTAACATTATTAACAGTAGTCAAGATATAGAAACAAGCTATGTGCCTGTCAACAGATGAATGGGTAAAGAACCCCTCCCCCCCACACAGTAGAATATTATTCTACATGAGAAAGAAGGAAATCCTGCCATTGTTGACCACAAGGATGGACCTTGAGGACATTATGCTAAGTGAAATAAGTCAGGGGAAGACTCATACTGTATAATATCACTTATTTGTGGAATATAAAAATGCCAAACTCATGTAAACACAGTAAAAAGTTGGCAACCAGGGCTTGGGGGTGGTGTGGGGGAATAGGAGAGAGGCTATTTAAGGGTACAAACTTGCTAGTTGCAGATAAATAAGTCCCGGAGATCTAATCAGATGGTATAGTGAATATAGACAACAATATTGCATGTGTTTATCAAGCTTGCTAGGGGACTAGATCTTAATTGTTTCTATCATAAACAAGAAATCATAATTATGTGACATGATAGAGGTGCTAAATACAACGGCAATCATGTTATAGTATGTAAGTGTATCCAGTCACCATGTTGAATGCCTTAAACTTACATAATATTATGTCAAATACATTTCAATAAAAAAGGCGTATTCCGTACACTTGGCATACAGCCCCCAAAGTGCAGAAATCCAGGGCCCTCGTTCTCCTCCTGAACTGTGACCCTGACAGTTCTCCAGGAGCTCAGCATCCCGGCCATCTCCCAGTCCCCAGACACACCAGCCACCATGGCGGAGTCACATACTGTCCTTACCCCAGCTTTGGGACCCTCAGTAGATGGGTGTTAGTCCGGTGACAGGAGCAGTGGGAATGCAATCACTCTGAGGTTGAAGAATGTCCTTCAGCGTGCACAAATGTTTGTTGTGCCTCTGCTTCGCGTCAGACTAGTGCGATACACTTTTATGTTTATCCCACTGAGTCCTTGTGATCTTGTGAGATAGGAATTCCCTTCTCCATTTAAGAGATGAGGAGACCAAGGCTCCCAGGGGCAAAGGACACAGCTAGAGGGGCCCGAGCAGCTCTAGAATCTCCACCCTTTGGCGTCAAGGGTAGTTCGTGTCCATCACCTTGTATGTTACTGCGGTGTTCAGGTGCTTAAACGTTTGCTCTGCTTCCTTTTTCCTTTGCAATCTGCATTGTGGACTGTGTCCCTTGTGTCCTTGAGTGTAGAGCCTGCTGCTGGGAGGAGCTGGGAGACCGTGACCTCGTTGGAGCCTGGGTAGGGTTCCAGGGAGAGTGACAGGTTCAGCAAATAAAAACGCGAGATGCCCAGTTAGAGTTGAATTTGAATTTCCAAGGAACAGTGAGTACTTTCTTTTTTTTTTAAAAAATATTTTATTTTTTTATTTGAGAGCAAGAGATCACAAGTAGGCGGAGAGTCAGGCACAGAGAAAGGAGGAAGTAGGCTCCTCATGGAGCAGAGAGCCCGATGTGGGACTTGATCCCAGGACCCTGAGATCATGACCTGAGCCATCCAGGCGCCCCGAGTACTTTCATTTTAATATAACTATGTCCTATACGATCTTTAGGATATACTTATGCTAAAACAGTATTCCCTTGTTTATTTAAAATTCAGATTTAACTCTGGTTCCCGTGAAGCTTGCGGCTGGTCTAACGCTGAAGAAGTCTCCGTTCGCAGAGGCCGGGACTCGATGACGCTTTGCTCATGGGCTCTGCGGGCTCCCCAAGCTCTTTCCGAAGGCTCCACCATCGCCACTCGAGCTTTCAAACTGGCCACTTCGGCAAAATCTAACCAGCTGTGTTTTGTCTGGCTGATGTGATGTTGATTAAAAAAAAAAAAAGATTTATTTATTTATTTGAGGTGGGTGGGGGTTGGTGGGCAGAGCACGGGAGATAGTCTCAAGAAGACTTGCCAGTGAGCGTGGAGCCCAGCGTGGGGCTCGACCTCACGACCCTGAGATCACGACCTGAGCCAAAATCAAGAGTCAGAGCGTTAACCAATGGAGCCCCGCAGGTGCCCTGGGCATGATGCTGATTTTTAAAAAACTGGTCAATTTTTGAAAACCAGGAGTTTCTACGTGCCCATCTAAATGACATCCTTTTAAAATTGTGTTTTAATTCCCGCGTAGTTAACAGTCAGTGTTGGTTTCAGGTGTACAGGGTAGTGATGCAACAGTTCTGTAACAACCTGTGCTCGTCCTAAGTGCGAATCCTTAATCCCCACCACCCGTGTCGCCCACCCCTCTGCCCGCATCCCCTCCAGTAACCGTCCGTTTGTTCTCTATAGTTAAGAGTCTGTTTCTTGGTTTGACTCTCTTTTTTCCCCGTTTCTTGTTTGTTTTGTTTCTTAAATTTCACGTATGAGCGAAATCATATGGTATTTGTCTTTCTCAGACAGACTGATTTCGCTTAGCTCCATACTCTCTAGCTCCATCCATGTTGTTGCAAATGGCAAGATTTCATTCTTTTTATGGCTGAGTAATGCTCTGTTGTATGTACACACCGCATCTCCTTTACCCATTCGTCTGTTGATGGATGCTCGGGCTGCTTCCATAACTTGGCTATTGTAAGTAATGCTGCTAAAAGCTCAGGGGTGCATGTATCTCTGAATTCGTGTTTTTGTATTTTTTTTGGTAAATACCCAGTAGTGTGATTACTGGATTGTAGGGTATTTCCATATTTAACTTTTAAAAAATTATTATTTATTTAAACAAAAGATTTTAAAAGTAATCTCTACACCCAACGTGGGGCTCAAACTCACAACCCTGAGATCAGGAGTCGCATGTTCTACCCACGGATCCAGCCAGGTACCCACCCCCACCAACCTTTTTTTTTTTTTTTTGAAGACAGGCGCCCCCTTGGGGTGCTTGGTTGGCTCATTCGGTTAAGTGTCCAACTCTTAATTTTGGCTCAGGTCATGGTCTCAGAGTCATGAGATCGAGGCCTGCCTAGGATTCTGGGCTGAGTGTGGAGCCTGCTTAAGATTCTGTCTCCCTAGGGGCACCTGGGTGCCTCAGTGTGTTAAAGCTTCTGCCTTCGGCTCGGGTCATGATCCCAGGGTCCTGGGATCGAGCCCCGCATGGGCTCTCTGCTCAGTGGGGAGCCTGCTTTTCCTCCTCTCTCTCTGCCTGCCTCTCTGCCTGCTTGTGATCTCTGTCAAATAAATAAATAAATAAATCTTTAAAAAAAAAAAAAGATTCTCTGTCTCCCTCTACCCCCTGCCCCCACCCCCGCTTGCGCGTGCACACGCGCACTCTCTCTTCCTCAAAAAAAAAAAAAAAAAATTAAAGGGGTGCCTGGGTGGCTCAGTGGGTTAAGCCGCTGCCTTTGGCTCAGGTCATGATCTTAGGGTCCTGGGATCGAGCCCTGCATTGGGCTCCCTGCTCAGCGGAGAGCCTGCTTCTCCCTCTCCCTCTCCCTCTCCCTCTGCCTACTTGTGATCTCTCTCTTTCTGTCAGATAAATAAATAAAATCTTAAAAAAAATTAAAGACAGGCACCCCCTATTTTTTTTAAGATTTTATTTATTTATTTGACAGACGGAGATCACAGACAAGCAGGCAGAGAGAGAGGAGGAAGCAGGCTCCCTGCTGAGCAGAGAGCCCCATGCCGGGGCCGATCCCAGGACCCTGGGATCATGACCTGAGCTGCAGGCAGAGGCTTTAACCCACTGAGCCACCCAGGCGCCCCGACAGGCACCCCCTATTTTTAACTTTCTGAGGAATCTCTGTACACTTTCCACAGTGGCTACACATCCTCGCCAATACTTGCTGTATTTTGTGTTGTTGATTTCAGCCGTTCTGACACGTGTGAGGTGGCATCTCCTGTAGTTTTGATTTGGAGCTCCCTGGTGATCAGTGATGTTGAGCACCTTTTCCTGTGTCTGTTGGCCATCGGGATGTCTTCTTTGAACAAATGTCTGTTCATTTGTTTGCCCATTTTTAATTGGATGATTTGTTTCCTAGATGTTGGGTTGTTCTTCATATATTTTGGATACTAATCCTTTATTGAATATGTCATTTGCAGATATCTTCTCCCATTCAGTAGGTTGCCTTTTAGTTTCTTTGATTATTTCCTTCACCGTGCAGAAGCTGTTTATTTTGACATAGTCCCAATAGCTTATTTTTGCTTGTGTTTCCCTTGCCTCAGGAGACACACCTAGAAAAATGTTGCTATGGCCAGTGTCAGAGAATTTACTGCCTGTGCTCTCTTCTAGGACTTTCATGGTTTCAGGTTTTTAGGTCTTTCATCCATTTTAAGTTTATTTTTTATGTATGGTATAAAAATAATCAGTTTTCCAAACACCCGTTGTTGAAGAGACTTTTTCCCATTGGATATTCTTTCCTGTTTTGTCAGAGGTTAATTGACTGTATAATCGTGGGTTTATTTCTGGGTTTTTGTGTCTACTTTTGTGCCAGTACCATACTATTTTGATTCCTACAGCTTTGTCATGTAACTTGAAGTCTGGAATTGTGATGCCTCCAGCTTTGCTTTTCTTTTTCAAAACTGCTTTGGCAAATTCAGAGTCTTTAAAAATATGGAATGCTTCGTGAATTTGCATGTCATCCTTGGGCAAGGGCCAAGCTAATCTCTGAATCACTCCAATTTTAGTATATATGCTGCTGAAGTGAGCACTAAATTCCTGACTTTTTTTTAGTTTCAAGTTTTTATTTAAGTTCAAATTAGTTAACATATATGGCAAAATTGGTTTCAGGTGTAGAATTCAGTAATTCATCCCTTACATATAATACCCAGCACTCATCACAGGTGCCCTCCTTGACACCCATCACCCATTTAACCCATTCTGCATCCCCCCAAAATCAAATCTGCCATCTTGAGCCCCCAAGACCACATGGCATGCACTTGCCGGTTAGCCCCACTCCCATCCCCATCCCTCCCTGTGGTTGCCTCCTGCCCACCTGATTCACTTCTATCTGTCCAGCCCCAGCAAGCATTGAGGTTTTTTTTTTTTTTTTTTTTTAATATTTTATTTATTTATTTATTTGACAGAGAGAGAGAGAGAGAGAGAGAGATAGATCACAAGTAGGCAGAGAGGCAGGCCGGGGGTGGGGAAGCAGGCTCCCCACTGAGCAGAGAGCCCGATGCAGGGCTCAATTCCAGGACCCTGAGACCATGACCTGAGCCAAAGGCAGAGGCTTTAATCCACTGAGCCACCCAGGCGCCCAGGCATTGACTTTTTGACTCCTGATCTATACTATGTGCCAAAAAGTCTACTTCTTCCAGTGACAACAAAAATACCAAGCGTTTTCATTGGACTGCCTCCACCCATTTCTCCCATTTTATCCCATCTCCCTCCCTGTCCCCTCCCTCAGTGCTTGTGGTGACCATGCACTGGCTGTTGGTTGTCCCCTCCTCCCAAGCAATGCCAGCGTGACCCCAGAAGGCCTGGCCACGGGCATGGCTCCCTTCGAGATGGCCTTACGAAGCCCTCCCGATTCCCCGAATCCCTCTGTCGCACACAGAATCACACTGCCGCTTAGTTGAATTTCTTCATTGTATACAGATTAAGAAATGGAAAATGTGACACTCGAGAATCACATGCAATGAAAACTGTGTAAAACTGTGACTAGAACTCAGGCAACAGGGACGTGGGAATTTCTCACCAAACCACGTGCTGTGTGTGAGGATCTTGCCTCAGTGCCTCTCACGTCTCCACCACAGGGCATCGTGCCATATGCGAGATGAGCTCTCGGACTGATTGATTGATTACTCACTCGGCGCTCCTGGCAAAGCAGTCCTCACTCTGTTGAACAAATTATCTTTACGCATTGCAGTCTCTAGAGCTGAGACGACGGGGAGCTCCCTGGGATCTTTAAGTCATTCAGCAACGTCTTGGAACCACTGGACATGATACAAGGATCCAGGAAAAATGGTCCCTTTTGGCACGTGGAAAGGAAGGGGGACAAAGCAGGAACTCCGACCCACCGTACTAAGGATCTTAGTTTTATTTTTTACTCCCTGCAGTCAAATTTTGCTCAGTGCCTGTTTTAATAAATAAAGTTTTATTGGAACACAACCAGACATTCATGCTACAATGGCAGGGTCGAGTGCTTGCAGCAGAAGCTGTAGGGTCTGCTGATCCTAAAATATTTACTGTCTGGCTCTTTATAGAAGAAGTTTCCTGAACCTTGATGTAAACCATTCATCAGCCCTCAAGGGTGAGTATCGCTATCCTCGCTTAACCTCAGGGGCACTGGTGCTCAGAAAGGCTAGTGTTGCTTGTCCATCCCACCGCCCAAAGCATGGTGGGAAGGAACTCAGGTGTTCGATTCCCAAACCCATCGTCATTTGGCCAGACGCCCACAGGATAAAGTCCAAATGTCCAGGCAGGGGTCAGACCCACTTGTCCAACTTCTTCTTCCCGTGTACACGTCTGGCGAGCAACTTTGAGCTCCGTGCGGGCTTCCAACCACGCCGTGCCACGTTCTGCGTCTGCATTTTCGTAAGCTACCCTTCCTTTTCACCAAATCCCTGACCTCTTGCTCTGTCAGTGAAATCCCATCACGACACATCGCAAATCTTCCCACCTCCGTGGAACCTGCTCTTTGTCAGACAGTTAATGAGAACAAGAGCCAACATGACTAGTATGTTCTTTGAGCTGTGGCCTAGGCCAGCCGCTCTGCTCTATGTTCTAGGTGATGACTGTATGACAACCCTGTGAGGTAGGCACTGCTAGTCTCACTGTCTAGGGGCACACATAGGTTGCGAGAGGTTAAGTAACTTGGCCAGGGTCCCAGAGCTAGTGATGTCTGGACCCGGGAATCGGCTCAGGTCTGTCTGATATTCAAGTTCAGCTGTCACGACCATGCTCTACGCAGCGGCCGCCGTCTGCTCGCGCCGCTTCTCCTACAGGCCTGGCTTTACAGCACGTGCTCAGCCTGGTGTGACGGTGCCCATCGGCGGAGGCTGGGAGACGCATCCCTTTACAGCTCTAACCCGGCCCACGGGAGAAGGCCGGAACCTTGCCGGCACCCTGCTGGCACCCTGCCGACCGTGAACTTCATTTTATTGTTCATCCGTATTATTTCAACAGCATTTAGCAATTTGGGGAAACAGGATTTCCCCCAGTTTATTTCTGTTGCTGCTACCATCTGTCTGCCTGAGTGGACCGTGTGCCATCGACAACCCAGGCTCATTCCTGGCTCCGCTCGGTGCTTAGAGTTCGTGTTGGTCACTTGGTCTGCATTTATTACTGTTTAAAAACGCTCTTGTTTCACCCGTAATTAAGTCAAAGTTCATAGCTATGAACAAAAGGTGGGTTAAAAGTAGCAAGAGCAAAATGACATTTTCCCCCGCAGCCCGCCTTCCTCTAGAAAACCCCCCAGTCCTGAGCAGCGATGTGAACCCACACACCCGTGTGGGCTTGCTCAGACTTGAGCAAGGGAAACGTGTCAAACTATCGTTACTCACTGATGAAGGGTAGCAGCAGCGACATCGACGATTCCATCCTGACTGCGCTCTGTTGGCACACATGCTGCGTTTTGGCTGGCGGGAGCTGGGGTGTAGACAGGGTGCAGGCCCTGCCCTCTTGGGGCCCCCGGCCTGCTGCAGCGCGGTGTGATTGGGGATCCTGGGAGAGGGGCCCCCGCCAGCCCGTGGGGTGGGAGGCGCAGGGAAGGGCCCGGGAGAGGGCGATGGAGAGGTGGTGGCCGTGGGCCTATGGTGTCCGCTGGAGCTTGGTGCAGTGCTCAGACTTGTCCCGAGCTTGGTCTGGGACAAGGGACCCAGCGAGGAGCACTCAAACGCAGGTCCCCGGTCCCCAGCCTTCTCCCTGCAGGCTCAGAGTCCCCAGCCATGGTGGGGTGGCCGTCATCTCTGGGGCACACCCACCGACTCCCCGGTCCCTACTGAAGGGGTCTGAAGACCATGGAGAAGTGGATGGTGCATGGCAGCCCTCCCGGCCCCTGTTCCCACCCCTTCCACATCCCTTCTCAGACACCCACACCACGGGCCTCACCCCTTCCACATCCCTTCTCTGACACCCACACCACTGGCCTCACAGGGAGGTCGTTCTCCCCTGGGGATGACACAAACGAACGGTGTAAAGAATCCACTGGCTTCTGTTGCCTTGCGTGTTAACGGAGGTTCCAAACGACTTACCGACGGGATGTATCTGAGCCGCACCATGGAAGGGTCTGGAATTATCGCCCAACTTGACCAGTGATCCATCACATCAGAATTTCTGGAGGAGGACCGGCCAGGAGCTACACTAGCCATCTCAGCTGGGCGTGGCCTGCCAAAAGTCTCCTCCAGGACGCTGGAAGGAACCGGAAGGCCCAAGGTAGAGTCAGGGTTTCAGCAGGCCCAGGGAGAGCCGCATGATGGTCGGCACAGCTCCCGTCAACACCAGCCCTGGAACAACCCTGGGAGGAGCCAGGGAGCTTCTCTTGTTTCTCATCCTGGCTTGTGGCTACTTTGCCGTGAGACCAGAGGCAAGGGGCGTTTGGGCTGGGCGGTGTCCCCTCTGCCTGGTCTCCCTCACCGGATGGAGGAGGACACATGGCATCGTGCACACGGCCATGTTCCGAATGGCTTCTAAGAGCCCTCGGTGCATGCTAGAGAACCATTGCCTCGTGTTCCAGGAGGATGGGAAAGAATGTAGTGACCCGGGTCTGGGCCGGGTCCCAGCTGATGCATAATCCTGTCTCTGGCATCCCTCTGTGGGTTTCCCCTTGGTTTTAGGGGCTGGCGGGGGTGGGCGGCTAAGTGTTTCTTGTTCAGTCTTCCTGGTCCCAGTGATAACAGAGGTTGTGAATTATGGACGCAGCAGCAAATGTTTTTGATCTCCCATGAAACAAAACCAGTGTGTTTCCTGCACCGGGGACCAAGGGCGCGGGAACACGCAGACAGCTGCTCTGATACGGCTAACTCGGGCTGACGTCAATGAGAGCTGGTCCGGGCCAAGGGCTCCACTCAGGAAACTTCAAAGTGATACCGAAAACAAATTTGCATTTTTTCCTTTCACGGGAACTCAGCTACTCTCAGTTCCACCGAGATGTTTTCACCAGCCTCTGCAGCCGGCCAGTGTTGCGGAGTAAACAGGGCTTGCCGTGTGATGGGACGCACTGTGAATTTTCACTTTAGACTTCCCCTTTAAAATTTATGCAGCAGGAGTAATGTTCCCTGGCCCTGGATGAAAACACTGGCAAGTGCTCACTTTTCTGCTCCTCTTAGGAAATAGTCTGTCCTAAGGTCTCTTGAAATGGAAAACAGCCTCCATTTGGAATTTGAACATCCAGGCCAAGATATTAGTCAAAACTGTAAACTTTGACATCTCGTCCTTCTCCCCGCTCCAGCCTTCTCTCCCCTTCCAGACGGCTGGAAGCCTGCGTGGGAAAGGGGGCGTCGCTGCTGGACCCCTGCACCCCACTCCCGCGGCCCCCTCTCCCCCACGGTGGAAGCTAGGGTGGAGGGAGGAGTAGAGGAGAGCTCTTGTTGAGTGCGGGAGTGGCAGGGGGTGGGCTGGCTCTTCTCCCAGTGGGGCTTTTCTGAGCGCCTGTGCGGAGGCGTCCCTCTGCTGGGTGATCACTTTTCCCTCCATCCCTGGGGTTTACCGCCAGCTCCTTGCTCCTGGGGTCCCCGGCCCTCCAGACAGCCCCCATGGGTCACACCCCGAGGTGATGCCGTACTGGCTCCCTCCCCGTGGGGCCCACATCTGGCTCCAACCCTCACGCAGCATCACTGCCCTGACAAACTCTGAAATGGAAGGTGACCCCGACCCAGGGGCTTGCCGCAGGAGTCACCTGTAGACGCGTCCTCTGTGGTTGCTGGAGCACATTGCCACAAAACCTGGTGGCTTAAAGGGAAAGAAAGGCTTCTTCCCCAGTTCTGAGGACAAAAGTCTGAAATCAGTTTTCCTGGGCTGAAGTCGGGCATCGGGAAGGCCGAGCTCCCTCTGGAGGCTCGCAGGGTGGGTTTTCTCTTTGCTTCTTCTGGCTTCTGGGGGCCGCTGGCATCCTTGGCTCGTGGCCCCATCGGTCCTGTCTCTGCCTCTCTGGTCACATTGCCTTCTCTGCCGTGTCTGGCTGCATTCCCTGGCTGGGAAAGGGCCCGACCTTGTCTGCGCTCAGCTGCAGGGAGTCACATGGTAAACTCCCTATGTAGCTGTGTGGAACCCGCACCCCCACCATGTGCGGGGTGAACGGCAGGTCCATACTTGACCTTCAAGAAGCGTGGCTTCCTTCAGGATACTCCTGTCGGCAAACCCCTTCTTCAAAGTCCTGTCTCTCCACAAGCTGGTTTGATAGATTGTCCGGGCAGTGGGAAGATTCAAGGCTGTGGACCTTCCCCCTTGTCTGTGAACTCCTCTTCTTGCTTTGCGATTTCGCAGTGGGAGCAGCGTGGCCCCCCGAGTGCCAATTTTGCACATTCGGTTACGTTGGTGATGGCCTTGTTAGCGGCTGATGGTGCCGGGGGCTGTCCCCTTCAAGGTCGTGCACTCTGTGGCCTGCAGAGCGGGGAGGGTGGGGGCAGCCTGGCCTCAGAAGCCTCCGTCCGCTCAGACCGTAGGGCGGTGTAGCCTGGGGTCCTCTCCGCACCCCTTCCCACCGTGCTGACCACCGCCCCTCCTCACACGGTCAGAGGACTGCGGCGGGGGGAGTGGGGGGCTCTGAGAAGTGGGTGCTGCAGCACGACAGTGGGAGTCTAGTGACACATGATGCAGACCCGCTTCACTCTTTGGGTTTCCAACTTGCAGCTGGGGCTGCTGATCTAGAAATTCCCTACTCTGTGGGTTGGCAGATTGTCATTTGATAAGAGCTCTATGTTTGTGTGAACTAAGCAGAGATGGACTCGCTGGTCTGGAAGGAAAATGGACTCCTCGGCTCTCAGAGTGTGGGTCCAGCTTTTAGGGGGAGAAATGGAACAGATTTGTTTGGAAGGTTCCGGAATGTTCAGGTAATAAATCCTCTTATCTCCTTCTTCCACCTTAGCAGTGAAGACAAGTGGCCTGTCTCTTGACTACTAGACAAGGGGATGAAAAATCAGAGCTGGGCTAAATTCCTAGAGACGTGGGGAAGCTGGTTAACAGGAAACCCATTTGTTCACTGAGTTACCTGTGAAGACTGTAGTTTATAGAAGAAGGGACTGACAAGTACCAGTAAAGCCATTGCTCAAGATGACGAAGTCCTCAAAGGCCGAGATTGCTCAGGGATCTGTCAGCATGCCTTGATTTTTTTTTGTTATGATTTTATTTTATTTTTTAATGTAATCTCTACACCCAGCATGGGGCTCAAACCCACAACTGGGAGACCAAGAGTCACACGCTCTACTGACTGGGCCAGCCAGGCACCCCTTGACTTTTTTCTTTACTGAAACATACACCACCCCTTTCTCCTCTTACTACCGTGAACCCCACCCCCCATCAGTGACTTGATAGAAAATTGGAGTCTTCTGTTCTCTCCCAGCTCACCTTAGTCCTGATTCTCAGAGGCCAAAATGTCATTGGCTTGGGTGGCTCAGGGGTCTGTTCTGCGTGGACACAGCTCTTTTATTCAGATAATTTGGGGGGAAACTAGGGAAGATTTGGAGACAGGCTCACAGCCAGGTTTCCTCTGCTGTGATAAAACTGAAATCTGTTACCCGGGGCCTTCGCGGGCTGGGATAGCCATAGACCACCACAGACTGGGGGGCTCATACCACACATTAATTTTCTCACAACTCCGGAGGCTGGACGTCCGAGATCAAATGTTGGCAGAGCTGGCTCCTCCTGAAACCTCTCTCCTTCTGTTGCCAGTGGCCGTCTTCTCTGGGGGTCTTCACATGGTCGCCGTCTGTGTGTCTGTCCTAGTCACTTCTTCTCCTACAGACGCCACTCACACTGGATTAGGGCCTACCCACGTGACCTCATTTTCCCTCACTCCCCTCTGCAAAGGTTCTGTCTGCAGACAGAGTCCCATTCTGAGGTACTGGGGGCTGGGACTTCAACACATGAATGTGGGGGCCACAATTCAACTCATGACACTCGGGAACCCCTGATCTGAACTTAGCTGTTCAGGACTGGACTGAGGTGGAGGCCACGGGGAGAAGTGGGTCCGGCTCCTTTCCTCCTCACAGTCCTGTTCCCACGCATGGCACGACGCCACCAGCTTCTTTCCTTCCCTCTGACTGGCCTGCGCCAGCCACAGCAGCCGACGGCAGGGACGGGACTCTCTGGGTCTGAGCCTCCTTTTCTGCTCCCTTTGGACATACCTTCTCTTTCCCAGCAAAGACGGAAATTCTTCAGGTCCTGCCAGTGGTCACATCCGAGTACAACATGAGCACAAGGGCTGACCTGGGGGGGAGGGAGCCACCAAAGGGCATCGGGCAGGGAGTGAGGAGGCAAGTTTGTGCATTATTTTTAGTACCAGCCTGTGACACACCACCTGCTCGCCCTTGCTCCCCCCCACACATGTAGCCTCCTGGTCCCAGCAGGCGGATGGGCCTGCTTTGACTCATGTCTCTGCCATTTACTAGTTGTGTGGCCTTGTCCAGGGTACTTAATCATCCTGGGACTTGGTGCCATCCTCTATAGATGGGGATAGTAATGTTCGCCTCACAGTGTTGTTGGGGGCTTACTTAAGATGGTATTAGGGGCTGAACAGTGTTCCCAGATTCCTACGTTGAGGTGCTAACTCCCGGTTCCTCAGAATGTGGCTGTTTTTAAGGACAGTCTTTTAAAGAGGTGATTAAGTTAAAGCAAAGTCATTAGCGTGGACCCTAACCCACCATGACACCATGACTGGTGTTCTTATGAAGAAGGGACAATTAGGACACAGACAGACACACAGAGGGACGACCAAGCGAGGACACGGCAGGGGAGAAGATGGCCGTCTACAACCCGACAGGCTTTAGAACCAACCCTGACAACACCTTGATCTCGGATTTCCAGCTTCCAGAGCTGTGAGAAAACAAATTTCTCTTGCTTCGGGGCTGTGGTGCTTTGGTACTTTGTCCTGGCAAACTAAGTCACCAGGTTTCAAGCTGATGACACTGGAGAAACCCTGGCTGTGAGCCTGTCCCCAGATCTTCCTCAGTTTCCCCCTGGGATTGTCAGAATAAGAGACATGTGCCCACTCGGAACAGATCCCCATCCGAGCCGACAACACCATGGCCTCTGAGAATCAAGAGTCAGGTGGTTTGGGACCCCTGGATCTCAGACTTCCAGCCCCCAGGACCGTGAGAGAGTAGATCTCTGTTGTCTCGCACCCCCTGCCCCCAGCGTGTGGTACATTGTTACTGCAGCCCCAGCGAACTAATACACCAGGTATATAAACTGTTCTCTTTCTTTTCTTCCGCCCTCCTGCCCCTCACCATCCCCAGCTAGTGCAGTCTCGGACGAGCCCCATGCAGTCTGCAAACTTGAGACAGGATACGCATACTCAAGGGGACTCACAGAACAAGGGAGCGCGAAAGACTGTCAGAAAAGCATCTGGCACCTAAACAAAAAGTACCTTAAAAATCACCTAAAAGTTGGCACCTTAAAAAAAGGTGAAAGGTGACTCTCAGTTCATGGTTGCTTTCTCGGGTTTTTCAGGGGTTCCCTACCCAGCCCCTCTTCCCCACTGTTGTGGGGAATCATCTGGAGCTTTCGCGGTCACTCAGAACCCCTGCTCAGGCTCTGTGCCCTAACTTGGGGAAACGGACAGCTTGGTGATATCGTCTTCTAATCTAGGAACGTGGCATCCTTCTTCCTTTGCTTTAAGATCTTTCAAGAAAGGCTTATAATTTTCTCTCATAAAGACTTGCACATCTTTTGTACCTCTGAGTGTTTTGATTTTTTGTGCTTTTGGTATTTTTAAAGCCTTCCTTTTGTTTTCATTGTTGGGGTACAAAAGGCAACTGATTTTTATATTGAGAGTTTGTGTCTAGTAATCTTGTTATGCTCGTATTAAGTCTAAGATTTATACGTAGATGATTTAGGAAGGTTCTCTGTAGAAACTATGTAGAAATATCGTTTCATTTCTTTGTCTTGCCTTACTGTACTGTCTACAACTTCCAGTGTCAGGTGTCTTTGTCCTGTTCCCAGTTGTAGAGGGAAAGCCCTCAGCATTTCAACATCTCATGTTTGAGGCAGGTTTTTTATAGTGACTATCCTTTATCATGTTAAGGAAATTCCTTTCTATTCCTACTTTGCTGAGAACTATCCAACTTTTAAATCATGAACACATACTGAATTTTCACAAATACTTTTTCTGTGCCTACAAGGATAACCAGGACTTTTCCTCCTTCAGTTTGCTGATATTGTGAACGATATTACTTTGTCTTCTAAAGTTAAGTCAACCTCGTGTTTTCAATTTAAATCCATTTTGGTTATTATACATTAGCACTTTCATACATTGTTAGATTTGCTGGTTTTATTTTATTTTGTTTTTTAAAAGATTTTATATATTTACTTCACAGAGAGAGAGACACAGCGAGAGAGGGAACACAAGCAGGGGGAGTGGGAGAGGGAGAAGCAGGCTTCCCACTGAGCAGGGAGCCTGGGTGTGGGGCTCCATCCCAGGACTCTGGGATCATGACCTGAGCCAGAGGCAGACACTTAATGACTGAGCCACCCAGGTGCCCCAATTTGCTAGTTTTTAAAAAGGGATTTTAAATGTAAATTCATGATTAAGTTTGGGCTGTGATTTGGAGAGTTCCCACTTGCTTTTCCAGATGTGGTCTCTCCCTTGCCTTACTGTGCTCACTGCCGAGGGGGAGCTGGCCAGTATGACGGAATGAATTTCTGCAGTGAACTCTCTGGTTCATAGTGGGCTGGGCCAGTGGGAGCCCCGGCAGGAGACTGGAGAGAGGAAGGATAGTGAGGTCACCCCAGGCTGACTGTATCCTTTGATGGAAGGTGACTGGTCCTCCCAAAGTGGTCCACTCTATCCTTGTGGGTTCTGGTTAATTCTCTCTTCCCTAGTTCCTATCCCAGGTACAGGATCCTTTGTTATTCCCTTTCAACCATAAATTGTAAACAAATTCTCCTCAAATTATCTTATTTCCTGCTGGGATTTTCACTGATGCAGCCTATAACTTTCCTTTCTTATAATATTCTTGCTGAATTTTATAATCAAGAGTATGATAGTGTCACAAAAGGAATTGGGACTGTTTCTTCTTTATGTTCTGGAATAGTACTGGTTCCTTAATAGAACAAATTAAAGCTTTGGTAGAACTTGCTGGTAAAACCATCTGGGTCTAGTGTTTTTGCTGTGAGAAGAGTTTTGCCTACTGACTTCAGTTTCATTAGTGGTTGTTAGACTATTAATCCTTCTTTCCTCCCTCCCTCCCTCCCCCGCCTCCCCCTCCCCCTTCCCCCACCACCCCTCTTCTTTTTTTGCCTGGAGTTAGTTTTGGTAGGTTGAAATACATTCATTTACAAAGTTACTGGCATTTATTTTTTTTTGCACGATTGTCTTACTAACCATTTTCCTCTACATTATACTTAAGTCACTTAAAAAAATTAACGCACTTTATTTTTTAGGGCGGTTTCAGGTTCATAGCAAAACTGAGCAGAAAGCACAGAGCGTTCCCATGTACTTGCTGCCCCCCCCCGCAGCCCCCATGCATGCCTCCCCCACCGTCAACACTCCCCACCACAGTGGTATATTTGTTGTCACTGATGAACCTACACTGACATAATTTTCACCCAGAGTCTGTAGTTTACATCAGGGTTCACTCTTGGTGCTGTACATTCTATGGGTTTTGACAAATGTATAATGACATGCATCCGCCATCATAGTACCATACGGAGTATTTTCTCTGCCTTCAAAATTCTCTGTGCCCTGTCAGTCCTCCTACTCCTGGGCACTAGAAATGTAATCACTTTTCATTCTTAATAATTTTTATTTGTATTCTTCTTTTTACTTGATTAATCTTGTCCCATATTTGGCAATTTTCCTAGTCTTCATAAGACCTAATAATCAGGTTTTAAAATCCTATTGTATATATGTTTCTTATTTCATTAATTTTTCCTCTTTATTATTTTTATTTTAATTTCTTAGTTTTTTTTTCTAAATCTTTTTTCTTAAGTTGAAAACTTGTTAGATTTCTGCTTTTATTCTTTCCCAGTATAAGCATTTAAGGTGTACATTTCTATGTAAGTGGCACTGTGGCTCTATCCCGCAAGGCTCTGTATATGGCATTTATGTCCTAGTCTCGTTGGAAAGATTTCTTTGTCTCCACTTGGGTTTCTTTCTTTCTTTCTTTTTTTTTTTTTAAATATTTTATTTATTCATTTGACAGAGAGAGACACAGCGAGAGAGGGAACACAAGCAGGGACAGCGGGAGAGGGAGAAGCAGGCCTCCCACTGAGCAGGGAGCCAGATGCGGGGTTTGATCCTAGGACCCTGTACTTGAGCCCAAGGCAGACGCTTAACAACTGAGCTGCCCAGGTGTCCCTGGATTTCTTTTTTGATCCACAAGTTCCTTAGACGTTTATTTCTTAATTTCTAAACATTTTAAGTTTTCCATTTACTTATTTATTTTTGTTTTTAAAAAAGATTTATTTATTTATTTTAGAGAGAGGGTGTGCATGAGTAGGGGGAGGGGAAGAGGAAGAGGGAGTGAGAACCTTAAGCAGACTCCCTCTGAGTGCAGGTCAGGGCTCGATCCCAGGACCCTGAGATCATGACCTGAGCTGAAATCAAGGGTTGGCTGCTCAACAGACTGAACCACCAGGCGCCCCTCCATTTTTTTTTTTTTTTTTGTTATGGATTTCTGACTTGATTGCATTATCGTTAAAAAAATATGGTTTGTAAATTAGCAATCTCTTGAAATTTGTCGACTGGCTCTGTGGCTGAGTAGGTGGTTAATGTTCATAAATTTTTGTATGTGCTTGAAAAAATGTGTCATATGTAGTTGTTAGACATGGGTTTTCTGTATAGATGCCTTAGGCATTTAGGTCAACTTTGTCAATTGTGATGTGAAAATGTGCTGTAAGTTTTCTGATTTTTCATTCGTTCATTCTATGACAGGATACACTGAAATCTCCTGTGATGGTCGTTTTGTGTCTCTCTCTTTTTTTAAATGGGGGGGCATCAGGAGAGGGGTAGGGGGAGAGGGAAAGAGAGAGAGAGAGAACCTCGAGCAGACTCCCTGCTGAGTGCAGACCTGGATGCGGGCTGGATCTCACGACCCTGAGATCATGACCTGAGCTGAAATCAAGAGTCCCAGGCTTAACCCACTGAACCACCCAGGTGCCCCTTGTTTTGTCTCTTGTAGTTCATTCTGTTTTCCTTTCATGTACTTTGACTCTATGTTATTAGGTAGGTACGCGTTCAGAATTACACCTTTTACATTATGCAGACACTTTCTATCTCTAGCAATTTTTTTTTTGCCTTAAAGTCTATTTTAATTTATATTGATTACTAATATAGTAATACATAAACTTTCTTTTTTTTTTTTAAATATTTTATTTATTTATTTGACAGAGATCACAAGTAGGCAGAGAGGCGGGCAGAGAGAGAGGAAGGGAAGCAGCCTCCCTGCAGAGCAGAGAGCCCGATGTGGGGCTCGATCCCAGCACCCTTGGCCAAAGGCAGAGGCTTTAACCCACTGAGCCACCCAGGCGCCCCTAAACTTTCTTTTATTAAAGGAATGCCTGGAATATTGCTTTTTGTCTTTCTGTTTTCAACCTGTTCTGTGTTCTTATATTTTAGTTATGTCTCATAAACATCATAAGGCTGGATTTAGTTGACAATCTTTGTCTCTTTATTGGAGCATTTAGTCTGTTTGCACTTTTTGCAATTAATTTATTTTTACCATCTTTTGTGATTCCTATTTTTCCTGCATTTTTCTTTAAATTTTCCCTCTTTCTTGCATTTTTTGGGATTGAATGAGTATTTTATTTCTCGTTCCATTTAAAAACTCCCTCTACAGACATGGATGTTTCCTTCCTTCCTTCCTTCCTTTTTTGTTAGTTGCAGAGGTAGAATTTGGTGATTCATCAGTTGCAAATACCGCTCAGCGCTCACTGCACCAAGTGCCCTCCTTAATGCCCAGCACCCAATTACCTCTTCCTCCCATCCACTTCCCTCCAGCAGCCCTGTTAGTTTCCTAGAGTTCAGAGTCTCTTACGGGTTGCCTCCGTTTCAATTTTCATCTTATTTTATTTTTCCTTCCCTTCCCCTATGTTCATATGTTTTGCTTCTTAAATTCCACTATTATTTCTATTATTTTAGTAATTAACCTTGACATTTTAAATGTGAAATTAACTACTACCTTTACCCTCCCCCTGGGTAATGCAAAGACCTTCAAACACCTGAACTCCCACCATTGTCTCCTGATACGTGTGCTATTACCATCACATATTCTAGTTCTGACTTATTTTATTTTAATTGCACTCATTGAACATAATTATTATTGTTTTACACAATCAATTTTCATTCAGATTTATCCACATATTTACCATTTTGTCTGCTCACCATTCCTTCTTATATTCAGATCTTCCTCTTCTGAGGTCATTTTACTATTTTCTGAAACAAGCAAAAGTCTCCTTGGTGGCAAACTCTTCCAGTTTGGGTTGTTAAAATGACTTTTACCCATCTCCTTAAAAAATAATTCCCGTTCTTCTTGGGCACACAAACAGCAGTGGGCCAGATTTTTTTTTCCTCCATTAAGAAAGGACTGGCATTTAGAAATAAGTGTACCTGATTACTTGGGCTTTTCATGGTCAGTGTTTAAATGTCTTTTTCCGACACATGTCATAAATACTATTTTCCTCAATTTTTTCTCATGCAGTAAAGGGAATACTGATGGAAAATTTTTTTTCAGAAATTCTGAATTTTTTCACAATTCTTGCAATAAGCAATGCTGTGTTTTGTGCAGTTAAATTTTTTTTAGATCTCATTTATCACATTATGACAAAGTTTTACGGTGTTTTTCTTTGTAGCTTGTCATATCCATTTTAAAGGTTTCATGAACAGAAATTAGTTTTTCTCTTAGGGTTAGCTTTTTTTTTTTTTAATGTTGTCTAAGAAATGCTTCCCTGTCATAGGTGATACCTAAATTACCCTTAAAATTTTTTTTTTTGAAAAGTTTTGAAGTTATTTTTTTTTAAAGATTTTATTTATTTATTTGACAGAGAGATCAGAAGCAGGCAGAGGCAGGCAGAGAGAGAGGGGGAAACAGGCTTCCTGCTGAGCAGAGAGCCTGATGCGGGACTTGATCCCAGGACCCTGAGATCATGACCTGAGCCGAAGGCAGAGGCTTAACCCACTGCACCACCCAGGCACCCCTGAGGTTTTTTTTAAGGCTGAATAATATTCTATTCTATGTATGTACCAAACTTTATTTGTTAATATATTGATAGGCATTTAGGTTGTTTCTACATCATGGCTCTGTTAAACAGTGCTGCAGTGTTATTCTAATTTTAAGGGGAATATCTAGAACAATATTTGTTGGAATTTTTCTTTTTTAATTAAAAAATTTTTAATTGAGGGGAGCATGTGGGTAGCTCAGTTGGTTAAGCTCTTGATCTCAGCTCTGATCTTGACTTCAGGAGAGTGAATTCAAGCCCCAGCATGGAGCAAAAAAAAAAAAAAAATTAAAGATTAAAAAAATTTAAAAAGATTTTATTTATTTGAGAGAAAGAGAGGAAGCACAAGCAGGGGGAACAGCAGAGGGAGAGGGGAAAGTCTCCCTGCTGAGCAGGGAGCCCAATATGGGGTTCAATCCCAGGACTTTGGGATCATGACCCTTAACTGAATGAGCCACCCAGGTGCCCCCAAAACTACAAATTTCTGACTGTGGTAAAGTACACATAAAATTTACCATCTTAACCATTTTTTTTTTTTTTTAAGTAATGTCTATGGCTAGCATGGGGCTCGAACTCACAACCCTGAGATGAAGAGTCACATGCTTTTCTGACTGAGCCAGTCAGGCACCCCCCCACCCACCTTAATCATTTTTAAGAATACAGTTGACATTGTTGTGTAACCAATCTCCATTATCATCTTGCAAAATAAGACTTTATACCTATTAAAAAACAACTTTCCCTCTCTCTGTATGAATTTGACTACTCAAGATACCTGATATAAGTGGAATAATACAGGGGCGCCTGGGTGGCTCAGTGGGTTGAGCCTCTGCCTTCGGCTCAGGTCATGATCTCAGGGTCCTGGGATTGAGCCCCGCATCGGGCTCTCTGCTCAGCAGGGAGCCTGCTTCCCTACCTCTCTCTCTGCCTGTCTTTCTGCCTACTTGTGATCTCTGTCTGTCAAATAAATAAATAAAATCTTTAAAAAAATAAGTGGAATAATACAGCATTTGTCTTTTGGTGACTGGCTTATTTCATTTAGCAAAATGTCTTCGAGGTTCATTTATACTGTAGCATGTATCTGAATTCCCTCCCTCTTTAGAACTGTATATTCCAGTGTATATATTTACCACATTTTGTTTATCCGTTAGGCTGATGATGGCCACGTAGGTTGTTTCCATCTTTTAGCCATCGTGAAGAATGCTGCTGTGAATGTGGGCATGTAAACATTTCTTGGAGACCCTGCTTTCACTGTTTTTGAGTCGGTACCCAGGAATGAAATTGCTGGGTCATACGGTAATTCTACTTAGAAGTTTCAAGGAAGTGTTATATTGTCTTCCACAGTGGCTGCACCATTTTACATTCCCATCAAAGTGCACAAGGGTTTCAATTTCTCCACATCCTTACCAACACTTATTAATTTCGTTTTTTGAGATTTATTTATTTGAAAGAGAGAGAGAGAGAGAACATGAGCAGGGGGAGGGGCAGAAGAGAAGGGAGAATATTCTCAAGCAGACTGCCCGCCGAGGGCAGAGCCAGACATCGGGCTTGATCCCAGGAAAGCCTGAGCTGAAAACGAGAATGGGCCATTTAACCAACTGAGCCACCCAGGTGTCCCTGTTTTCTGGGTGTTTGTTTGTTTTTTTGTTTTTAAATAGTAACCATCCTAATGGGGGTGAGGTGATTTCTCATTGTGGTTTTGATTTGCATTTCCCTAATGCTCAGTGACGTTGAGCATCTTTTCATGTGCTTATTGGCCATTTATATAGTTTTTCTAGAAAAATGTCTGTTTAAACCCTTCACCCATTTTTAAATTGGTTTGAAAAAATTTTTTTTTAAGATTTTACTTATTTTATTTGACAGAGAGATCACAAGTAGGCAGAGAGGCAGGCAGAGAGAGAGGGAAGCGGACTCCCCACAGAGCAGAGAGCCCTATGCGGGGCTCGATCCCAGGACCCTGGGATTATGACCCGAGCTGAAGGCAGAGGCTTTAACCCACTGAGCCACCCAGGTGCCCCTGAAAAAATTTTTTTATATGTCCTGGATATTCTTCATACATTCTGGCTATTAACCCCTTCCCAGATACATGATTTGCAAATATTTTCTCCCCATTCTGTAGGCTGACTTTTCCCTCTGTTGATTATATATTGGGAAGGTTGAATACATTTTTTTTCTATCAGGTTAAGGTTCTCTTTTATTCCTGGTTTACTGAAAAAAAATTTTTTTCTTTCTTTTTTTAAACATGAATGGGTGTGGAATTTTACAAAATGTTTTTTCTGCATCTATGGAGATGATAAATAAGATTTTTCTCCATTAACCTTTAACGTAGTAAATAATATCAGTGGATTTAAAAATATTAACTATTCTTGAATTCCTGGAATAAACTCAATCTTCTTGTGGTATATTATGTATTTTTATACACTGCTGGATTTGGTTCACTAATGTTTAGGATTTTTTACATCTTTATTCATTGATTAAATGGACTTAATAATCTTAATTTCCCATATTGTCCTTATTTAGATTTTGGTGTCAAAATTATACTTGCCTCATAATTGTGGAGTTGTGGTGTTGTCTCTCTTTTTCTATTTCTTGGAAGAATTTATTTATTTATTCTTTTTGTTTGTTTGTTTGTTTTTTTTGTTCCTTAAGTTTAGTAGCCAAACTCTTTTGTAAATTGTTTTGACCTAATGTACTCTATGTTAGAAAATTTTAATTGCTGTTCTTATTTATTGATGTTTTTATTTATTTTTTCCAGGAATGTATCAATTTTATCTAAATTTTTAACTTAGTAGCATAAAGTTTTAGAGGTATTCCCATAGCCTTTTATTTTTTTAGTTTAATTTAATTTAATTTTTTTTATTAACACATAATGTAATATCTGCTTCAGAGTTCAGGTCTGTGAATCATCATCTTACACAATTAATAGCACTCACCATAGCACACACACTCTCCAAAGTCCAGCAACCCTATCCGCCCCCACCCCCTGCAACACCACAGCAACCCTCAGTTTGTTTCATGAGATTAAGAGTCTCTTACGGTTTTTCTCCCTCCCTGGTCCCATCTTGTTTCACTTTTTCCCTCCCTACCCCCCACAACTCCCCGCCCTACCTCTCAAATTACTTATAACAGAGATATCATATGTTAATTGTCTTTCTTTGATTGACTTATTTTGCTTAGCACAATACCTTCTAGTTCCATCTACGTTGTTGCTAATGGAAGGATTTCATTTTTTTTGGTGGCTGCATAGTATTCCATTGTATATGCATACCACCTCTTCTTTATCCATTCATCTGTTGATGGACATCTAGGTTCTTTCCATAGTTTGGCTATTGTGGACATTGCTGCTATAAACATTCGGGTGCATGTGCCCCTTTGGATCACTACATTTGTATCTTTAGGGTAAATACCCAGTAGTGTGATTGCTGGGTTGTAGGGTAGCTCTTTTTTCAACTTTTTGAAGAACCTCCATACTGTTTTCCAATGTGGCTGCACCAGCTTGCATAGGCACCAACAGTTTAGGAGGCTTCCCCTTTCTCTGCATCATTGCCAACATCTGTTGTTTCCTGACTTGTTAATTTTAGCCATTCTGACTGGTGTGATTTGGTATCTCATTGTGGTTTTGATTTGTATTTCCCTGATGGTGAGTGATGTTGAGCACTTTTTCATGTGTCTGTTGGCCATTTGGAGGTCTTCTTTGCAGAAATGTCTGTTCATGTCTTCTGCCCATTTCTTTATTGGATTCTTTGTTCTTTGGGTGTTGAGTTTGATATGTTCTTTATAGATTGTGGATACTAGCCCTTTATCTGCTATGTCATTTCCAAATAACTTCTCCCATTCTGTTGGTTGTCTTTTGGTTTTGTTGACTGTTTCCTTTTCTGTGCAAAAGCTTTGGATCTTGATGATGTCCCAATAGTTCATTTTTGCCCTTGCTTCCCTTGATTTTGGCGATGTTTCTAGGAAGAAGTTGCTGTGGCTGAGGTTGAAGAGGTTGCTGCCTGTGTTCTCCTCAAGGATTTTGATGGATTCCTTTCTCACATTGAGGTCCTTCATCCATTTTGAGTCTATTTTCGTGTATGGTGTAAAGAAATGGTCCAGTTTCATTCTTCTGCATGTGGCTGTCCAATTTTCCCAACACCATTTGTTGAAGAGGCTGTCTTTTATCCATTGGACATTCTTTCCTGCTTTGTCAAAGATTAGTTGACCATAGAGTTGAGGGTCCATTTCTGGGCTCTCTATTCTGTTCCATGGATCTATGTGTCTGTTTTTGCGCCAGTACCATACTGTCTTGCCGATGACAGCGTTGTAATAGAGCTTGAAGTCTGGAATTGTGATGCTGTCAACTTTGGTTTTAGTTTTCAACATTCCTCTGGCTATTTGGGGTATTTTCTGGTTCTATATAAATTTTAGGATTATTTGTTCCACTTCCTTGAAAAAAAATTGATGGTATTTTGATAGGGATTGCATTAAACGTGTAGATTTCTTTAGACATTTCACAATATTTGTTCTTCCAATCCATGAGCATGGAAAGTTTTTCCATTTCTTTGTGTCTTCCTTAATTTCTTTCATGAGTACTTTATCATTTTCTGAGTATAGATTCTTTGCCTCTTTGGTTAGGTTTATTCCTAGGTATCTTATGGTTTGGGTGTGATTGTAAATGGGATCGACTCCTTAATTTCTCTTTCTTCTGTGTTATTGTTGGTGTATAGAAATGCCACTGATTTCTGTGCATTGATTTTATATCCTGACATTTTACTGAATTCCTGTACAAGTTCTAGCAGATTTGGAATGGAGTCTTTTGGGTTTTCCACGTAAAGTATCGTATCATCTGCAAAGAGTGATAGTCTTTTTCTTTGACGATTTGGATGCTTTTAATTTCTTTTTGTTGTTTGATTGCTGAGGCTGGGACTTCTAGTACTATGTTGAATAGTAGTGGTGATAATGGACATCCCTGCCATGTTCCTGACTTTAGCAGAAAAGCTCTCAGTTTTTTCCATTGAGAATGATATTTGCTGTGGGTTTTTCATAGATGGTTTTGATGATATTGAGGTATGTACCCTCTATCCCTACACTTTGAAGGGTTTTAATCAAGAAAGGATGCTGTACATTTCAAATGATTTTTCAGCATCTATTGAAAGTATCATATGGTTCTTTTTCTTTCTTAATGTATTGTATCACATTGATTGATTTGCGGATGTTGAACCAAACTTGCAGCCCAGGAATAAATCCCCCTTTGTTGTGGTGAATAATCCTTTTAATGTACTGTTGGATCTTATTGGCTAGTATTTTGGTGAGAATTTGTTCTACTGTTCTTTTGGTTTCGGTTTCATTGATTTCTGTTCTAATCTTTATTATTTCTCTCCTGCTGGGTTTAGGCTTTCTTTGCTGTTCTTTCTCCAGCTCCTTTAGGTGTAGGGTTAGGTTGTGAAATTGATACCTTTCTTGTTTCTTGAGAAAGGCTTGTACTGCTATATACTTTCCTCTCAGGGCCACCTTTGCTGTGTCCCAAAGATTTTGAACAGTTGTGTTTTCATTTTCATTTGTTTCCATGAATTTTTTAAAAATTCTTTTTTAATTTCCTAGTTCACCCATTCATTCTTTGATAGGATGGTCTTTAGCTTCCATGTATTTGAGTTCTTTCCAACTTTCCTCTTGTGGTTGAGTTCTAGTTTCAAATATTGTGGTCTGAAAATATGCAGGGAATGATCCCAGTCTTTTGATACTGGTTGAGACCTGATTTGTGACCCAGGATGTGATCTATTCTGGAGAATGTTCCATGCGCACTAGAGAAGAATGTATTCTGTTGCTTTGGGATGGAGTGTTCTAAATATATCTGTGATGTCCATCTGGTCCAGTGTGTCATTTAAAGCCTTTATTTCCTTCTTGATCTTCTACTTAGATGATCTGTCCATTTCACTGAGGGGGGTGTTAAAGTCCCCTACTATTACTGTAGTATTGTCAATGTGTTTCTTTGATTTTATTATTAATTGGTTTATATACTTGGCTGCTCTCATGTTAGGGGCATAGATATTTAAAATTTTTAGATCTTCTTGTTGGACAGATCCTCTAAGTATGATACAGTGTCCTTCCTCATCTCTTCTTATAGTCTTTGGCTTAAAATCTAATTTATGTGATATAAGGATTGCTACCCCAACTTTTTTTTGATGTCCAAAAGCATGGTAAATTGTTTTCCACCCCCTCACTTTAAATATGGAAGTGTCTTTGGGTGTAAAATGAGTTTCTTGTAGACAGCATATTGATGGAATTTTTTTTTTAAATCCATTCTGATATCCTGTGCCTTTTGATTGGGGCATTTAGCCCATTTACATTCAGGGTAACTCTCAAAAGATATGAATTTAGTGCCATTGTATTGCCTGTAAGGTGACTGTTACTGCATATTGTCTCTGTTCCTTTCTGGCCTATTACTTTTAGGCTCTCTCTTTGCTTAAAGGACCCCTTTCAATATATCCTGTAGGATTGGTTTGGTGTTTGCAAATTCTTTTAGTTTTTGTTTCTCCTGGAAGCTTTTTATCTCTCCTTCTATTTTCAAGGACAACCTAGCTGGATATAGTATTCTTGGCTGCATATTTTTCTCATTTAGTTCTCTAAATATATCATGCCTGTCCTCTCTGGCCAGCCAGGTCTCTGTGGATAAGTCTGCTGCCAATCTAATATTTCTACCATTGTATGTTACAGACCTCTTGTCCAGAGCTGCTTTCAGGATTTTCCCTTTGTCAGTGAGACTTGTAAATTTTACTATTAGATGATGGGGTGTGGACCTATTTTGTATTGATTTTGAGAGGGGTTCTCTGCACCTCCTGGATTTTGATGCATGTTCCCTTTGCCAAATTAGGGGAATTCTCTGCTATAATTTGCTCCAATATACCTTCTGCCACCCCCGCTTTTCTTCTTCTGGGATCCCAATTATTATTATTGTTTCATCTTATGGTATCACTTATCTCTCGAATTCTCCCCTCATAGTCCAGTAGTTGTTTGTCTCTCTTTTTCTCAGATTCTTTATTCTCCATCATCTGGTCTTCTATATTACTAATTCTCTCTTCTGCCTCATTTATCCTAACAGTAGAATCTCCACGTTTTATAAAAAATATTTTATTTATTTATTTGACAGAGAGAGAGAAAGAGAGATCACAAGCAGGCAGAGAGGGTGGCAGAAATAGAGGGGGAAGCAGGCTCCACACCAAGCAGAGAGCCCGATGCAGGGCTTGATCCCAGGACCCTGAGATCATGACCCAAGCTGAAGGCAGAGGCTCAACCCACTGAGCCATCAGGCACCCCTAGAACCCCCATTTTTTATTGTACCTCATCAATGTTTTTTTTTTTTTATGTCAACTTGGTTATATTTTAGTTCTTCTATTTCTTCAGAAAAGGCTTTTATTTCTCCAGGAAAGGATTCTCTAGTATTTTCATGCTTTTTTCAAGCCCAGCTAGCATCTTGATAATCGTCATTATGAACTCTAGTTCTGACATATTACTAATGTCCATATTGACTAGGTCCCTAGCCATTGGTACTGCCTCTTATTTTTTTGTTTTTTGTGTTTTTTTTGAGGTGTCATTTTATCCAGATAAGAACATCTGAATGAGAGAAAAAATACTAAAAGGGTAGCAACAACCCGAGAAAAATATGCAGTAACTAAATCAGAAGAGACTCAAAGCTGCGGGGAGAAGAAAGGAGGAAAAAAAAAAAAAAGAAAAAAATATACATTAGACTGGTGAATAGAACAGAGGCACACACTTGATTTTGGGTGTATTTTGGTCTGTTAGAAGAAATTGCCTCCCAAAATTTTAAAGAAAGAAAAACTTATATGTATACATGGGACGCCTAGGTGGCTCAGTTGGTTAAGCGGCTGCCTTCGCCTCAGGTCATGATCCCGGCGTCCTGGGATCGAGTCCCACATCGGGCTCCTTGCTCAGCAGGGAGCCTGCTTCTCTCTCTGCCTCTGCCTGCCACTCTGTCTTCCTGTGCTCGCTCTCCCTCTCTCTCTCTGACTAATAAATAAATAAAATCTTTAAAAAAGAAAAAAAAAAAGAAAAAACTTATATGTATACAAAAATAAGGATAAACATGATAAATGGATGGAATATGACTGTAAAGATGAAAATTAAAAAATTGATAAGATAAGAAGTTGGTTGGAAAAAGAAAGAAAAAAAGAGAAAAGAATGTGATCAGGCTGGAGACTAGAACAAAGCCATGCATTAGATTCAGGGTATATTTTGATCTTTTAGAAGAAACTGTGTCCCAAAATTTTAAAGAAAGAAAAACCTATATGTATACAAAAAATAAGGTCAAATACAATGAAGGGATATAATATGACTATAACAATGAACATTAAAAAAGATTTTTGAAAAAGATATTGATAAGATAAAATAGTTAAAAAATGTTAAAATAGGAAAGAGGAAAAATTTAAAAAGATAGAATAAGGAAAAAATTAAACCAAAAAATTTTAACTTTGAAAGACTTAAGAATCATAGGAAAAAACAATGAATTCTATGTGCTGTATTCCTGTAGCTCTGAAGTTTTGAATTTCTCATTGATTGGTGAACTTGGTCTTGGCTGGATGTTTTTGTTGATCTTCTGGGAGAGGGGCCTGTTGCAGTGATTTTGAAAAGTCATTTCCAGAGGCGGAATTGCACCGCTCTTGTGAGGGGCCAGGCTATGTGGCCTGGTTCGGAGGGTGAATCTGCTTGGGTTCACTCTCGGGAGCTTTTGTTCCTTGAACACTTTCCGTACAGCTTTGCAAGACAGGAATGAAGATGGCGGCCTCCCAGTCTCTGGCCCCATGGGAGCTGAGAGCTCAGGGTCCCGCTCCCCAGTGCGCCCTCAGAGAAAAGCAGTCAACCCCTCCCATCTCCCTGGTCTCTGGCCACACTCCGAGCTCACCCAGCCTGTGACTGAGCATTTCTATTTCTGGTGCACAGACCCATTTGGAGTCTCCAAACCCAGTAGACTCCCTCAGTGCACTCCCACACCGCTCCTCCCAAAGGAGGAAGGAGGGGGTCCCCCGCATCTGCCACCGGTAGGCTCCCTGCTCAAAGAGTAGTGGCCTGACAGTGCCACAGATCACAGTTTAAGGTAACCCTGAGATGAAAGCTCACTCCTCAGCTCCACCTCTGCAGCTGTCTTCCCTGGACTGATTCCTGGGAGCTCTGCCATACTCAGACACCCCTGGTCTTTCTATGACCACACAAGTCCTGAGACCACACTGACCCTGCAAGTGTCCCCCTGCCCCCCTGCCCACCTTGCTTAACCTCTGGAGTGATGTACCTCAGTGGAGCAGAATTCTAAAAGTTCCAATTTTGTGCTCTGCTGCTTTACTGCCATCTTGCCCCCGCCATAGCCTTTTAATCTCAGCAGCATTGGTAGTTCTCTCTCCCTTCAATTTTAAATTCTGACTTCTCTTTTTTTGATCACTCTCCTTAGAAGTGTTTCTTGATTATTCTCTTCATACTTATTAAAATGTAATTTTAAACATTCCTTTCTTATACTCTGCTTTTCTGTTTCATCAATTTGGTTTTCTGTCTTTACTATCTCTTCTCTTCACCACATAGATCCCCTTACCTCCCTCTTTTGTTGTTCTTGCCTGATATGTTCCATCGATATATATTGGAAGGCTCATCAGAAGATATTATAATTTTTGCTTTTGGCCATTGCCATGTTATAAAGAGCTCCAGAAGAGAAAACCAGTTTAGTGTATTTACCCAAATATTTATTTACCATTTCTGTTGCTCTTCCTTCATTTTTTTAAAAGATTTTTTAAAAAGATTTTATTTATTAATTTGACAGACAGAGATCACAAGTAGGCAGAGAGGCAGACAGAGAGAGAGGGGGAAGCAGACTCTCCACTGAGTAGAGAGCCCGATGCGGGGCTCAATCCCAGGACCCTGAGATCATGACCTGAGCTGAAGGCAGAGGCTTAACCCACTGAGCCACCCAGGCGCCCCTTTAAAAAGATTTTTAAAAGTCATCTCTACATCCAACATGGGGCTTGAACTCACAGCCCCAAGATCAAGAGTTGCCTACTCTACTAACAGAGCCAGCTAGGTACCCATTCCTTCTTTCATTTTTGATGCTCTGAGTTTCCTTAGGTACCATTTCTTTTATGTCTGAAGAACTTTCTTTAGCAATCCTTGAGAGCTGGCCTGCTATTGGTGGATCTTTGCTTTCCTTCAATTGGGAATGTCACTTGTTTCGTCTTCCTTTCAGAAGGCTATTTTTGCTGGGTATAGAATTCTAATTGAGCCAATCTTTTCTTTCTACACCAGAAAATATTGTTCCACTTCCTTCTGGCTGCCATGTTTTCTGATAAGAAATCCATGGGAATGTCAGTGGTTGCTCCTCTGTTGGCAATGTGTCACTTTTCTCTGGCCGTTTTAGAGATTTTTTTTTCCTTTGTCTTTAGTTTTTAGCTGTTTGATTATGGTATGTTTGGCATATCATTCATTGAGTTTATTCTGTTTGGGGTTTTTGAGTGTATTGAATATGTAAATTTATGTCTTTTGCTAAATTTGTGAGCTCATTTCTCAGAGTGGGAAAAATGGCCAGTTCCCTTCCACTTCAGTACTAATTTGAATTCTGGTTTTCTTACCCAGTTTGCCTGCTATTGTTTACTTTTCAGAGTCCTCAGTTTATCTGTGCATTCTGCTTTTGCATTCAGTGGGAGATACAGTGTAGCATGTGCTCACTCCATCTTACCTAGAACTGGAACTTAGAGAAGATCTTTGTAAACAGAATTCTCAGTTGAGGGTTTTTTTGACCACTAAATTCTTAGCTTGAGTTATTGAGGCTGTGAGAGTAGGTTAGAACTATAGGCCCACATTGGAGCTAGCTTGTGATTGTACGTTTTTAGGTTGAAATTTTCCCTTTCTGTGCTGTGCCAAGGTTTGAGATAGGGAACCTTCTTTGCAGTTCCTGGTCTAGTTCACTCTTGATGTAAGGTTGTGTCACCTTTATAGGGAGCTGTGGCTGCTTCTTATTAGAATTTCCACAATGCCTCTCATTTCATGCACTTCTCAAGACCTAGAGAACAAGAGCTCAAGTTACTGAACTTGGCCAATGACCTCAAAGTAGGAGCTGACTTTGGTGCTCTTAAGGTAGGTAATTTAACTTAGAATTCTTCAGGTTCCTGACATGACTTAGTGTTGCTTCAAGTGTTCTTTATGTTTTTGATTCTTTTCAAAATTTATTTTTAGCTGGGACACCTGGCTGGCTCAGTCAATAGAGCATGTGACTCTTGATCTTGGTGTTGTAAGTTTGGGCCCTACGTTGGGTGGAGAGATTACTTAAAAATAGTAAAAGTAAATTTTTTTAAAAGTATTATTAGTTAAAAAATATTTTATTCACTATTTTGTGTTGCTTTCAGTAATTGGGTTGGCCAGATTATCAGTCCACCATCTTGCTGGTAATGAAAGTCCTGATAGAAACAAATTTTGGGCTCCTAATCATGCTCACTACTTTGCTGATCTTGTAAAAGGTATCTTTGTGGATGTGTGCTGTTTTCCTTATGGGACTTCCATTTATATATGTTTATTTAATTTGTCTTCTTTAAAACAGTGTATGGAGGTGATGATGAAATAAATACACAGTATTTCAAGAAGTCAAATATTTTATGTAAAAATTTAACCATACTTAATACCTGATCTATAAGTGAATGAAGATATGTGGAATACTTTGAAAATGGTAAAGCACTATGTAATGTAAGATGTTATTATTTTTTTAATGATGTATAATAATTTATTTAACCCATCATCTCTTTATGGACATTTAGAATGTTTCCAATTTTGTCTTAATAAAACTACATTACAGTGAAATACAAGAGTAAGCCCCAAGGTTTGGATCTCAGAAACCAGCATCCCATTTCTCCTCATCTCTCACCCAAGGATATGGTAGAAGCACAGATGCTTTCATACTATTGGCCATGAGATAGCATTGGAGGCTGTGCTCTAATGTGTGTTCAAAAAAATTAATTTTTTATTAACATACAATGTATTATTAACCCAAGGGGTACAGGTCTGTGAATCGCCAGGTTTACACACTTCACAGCATTCACCATAGGGCATACCCTCCCCAGTGTCCATAACCCAACCACCCTCTCCCTACCCCCAATGTCAGATGTTATTTTATAAATAATTTAAAATCTCTTTATGTTTAATCAGGCCATGGATTATTGTGAAAACTAAATTAAAAGGGCAATTCACAATAAATGCCTGCGTAGAAGCCCCAGGGGCTGATGAAGACCCACTGAATACCTGTCTTTTACAGATTTCAAGAAGCTTCTGCATATGAACTTGAACCAGATTTTTCTCATAAAGCAAGCAGAAGCAGTCAGTTAAGCAGTGCATCCCTCAGGAATTTCATTGCTGAATTTGATTTCTATACAGTTGTAACTCTGGTCTGTTTATAAGGCATTTTATAGTTGTTTACAATGATGGAAGGACACACTTCCGTGTTATTAGTGGTATTTGCAGCGTCTGACATCAGAAACCAAACGTGTTCCTATACTTCAGGTTCTTTTTCTCATTGGCTCCTTCTTGGTGGCACCTCTGTACTTTATGTCTGAGATGGCTATGAAGTGTGGCATTCCCTATGCATCTAACCAAAACCCTGGGTTTGAACCCCAAGTTGGGCTCCCTGCTCAGTGGAGAGTCTACTTCTCCCTCTCCCTCTGCTGCTCCCCCTGCTCACACACACACACTCTCTTTCTCTCAAATAAATAAGTAAAATCTTAAAACAAAGCAAAACAAAACAAAACAAAAGCTCACTGTCAATCCTCAGATTATATTTAGGGCAGTGATTCTCAACCTGGACAGAACATCGGTTTCACCTGGAAGTTTTGAAAAAATCCTGTGGCCACACCCTAGAATAATTCCAGTAGAATCCCTGGGTGTGGGGTGATTCTGATGTACAAGTTTGAGACTCATTGTGGGCTCTTGTGAGGAGGGTAGCAGTATGAATCTGTGGGAAGATGCTGAAGTTTCTGCAGGAGTACCCTCTCCTGGTCCTCCCAGCTTACCCTGTGCATGCTGGTCTCATGAGCACATTAATCTGGCTAAGAGAGCGGGGACACCCAGTGTGAGCAAAGGTCCTGAGGTTACAGGGGCTAAAGATGACTGGAGGGAGCTGATGAAGGTTATGGAGGCTGCAGGGCAGAGAGAGGGCAAGGAGGCCAAGGGTGAGGCAGTAAAAGCATGTGTGTGGACAGACCATGGAATTCATGTTAATAAGATCATTCTGACTTCTGTGTAGAGGGAAGGGAGGCATTGCCACATCCTCAGTGGGATAGGTGATGGTAGCTTGGTCTCAGGGCCAGTGTAGAGTGGAGTAGATTTGAGAGACATCCAGTTGGACAGGACTTGGGGGTTCTTGGAGGGGCAGGTGTGGACCTTGGTAGATGGGCAAAGGTTTCAGGCTAGGGTGGGCTTATGTTCCAAAGAGATGCCCAATGGTGCCCAATAAGTGTTTGTCATCCCTGCTGAGGCTAGTTTTAGGTGCGACCTTGGGCTTTGTTTCACTTTGGGGGCCTCAGTTTCCCCATCCACGAAATGGTGGGATTGGAGCATGTTCTCATGAGCTTTATGCCCAGAGTCCACACTTCCAGAAGACTCATGGTTGTTGTCCTCAGGGACCTCAAGCCTAATAGACTGGCCACTAACTTGGTTTTCATGTGGCCATGGTTCGTTCCTCTGCTGCTTTCTGAGAAGGTCACTGAGCCAGAAGTCCAAGATCAAGGTGTCGGCAGGGTCGGTTTCTCCTCTCCTGAGGCCTCTCTCTTTGCCTTGTAGGCGGCTGCCTTCTCCCCCTTGTCCTCACGCAGTTGTCTGTGTGTCTGGGTCCTCATCTCTTCTTCTTTAAAGGACACCAGTCCTATCGCACGAGGGCAGATCCTCATGACCTCGTATAAGTTAATCACATCTTCCAAAGCCTTATTTCCAAATGCAGTCATATTCTGAGGTGCTGGGGGTTAAGACTTCAACATAGGAAGTTGTGGGAACAGGATTCAGCACCAAACAATTTCCTCAAATGCTGAAGGAGGCAGTTGGGGCACAGGGCTAGATGTCTGTTAAGCTCGTAAACGACATTTGTGGGCTCAAAAGCACAAACATAAAGGGATGGTGGGTGGTGGCAGTGCTGATGGTGGCCTTGGTGGCATATGTATGGCTCCTCCCCGGACTCGCGTGCTAGAGTTGAGCTGGTGGCCGGTGGGCGGGAGGCACCCCCACCCCCACCCCAAGGTCAATTGTCTGGAGACACATTGTAAAACGTATCTTCATGTGTTTACTTTTTGAAAATCTCAGCACCAATAAGGAGTAAACCTGATATGATCCATTTAATCTCTAGTACACCAAGCACAAACACTTCTTGCTGTTATCTTTTTAATGTGCCAATTGAATAAGAACTTAGAGGAATAATGTATCAAAGCTGAAACTCAAATAGTCTTCAGAATGGGCCCTCCTTTGTGTTGGTTAATATAAGAAGATCCCTACTGAGAAGCCGTGTTTGAAAACTCAAGTCAGTCTTCATTTTTCTACAATTCATATTAAAATAAGCAAGGGACTTTACACACGTTGACTTCTTCCGTCTTTCCAAAGACCTCTTTCCACTTATATTCGGGTATGGAGAACCTAGTATGTGCTGGGTTCTGTGGCATGGTCTTACCTTCAAGAAACTCAGTCCCATGGGGAAGACAGATGAGTAAGCTGGTGACCGTGGCTCACTGAGAGGGTCTGGGGTCATGGCTAGCCAAGGAGGCAGTGCGAATGCAAAGGAGGATCCCTTCTCTCTGACCAGGGAGGTGGGAGGCAGCTTGTTGAAGGGCAGATGGGAGCTGGCGGGCGATGTGGCAGTGAGAGGGGGTGTGGGCTGGGGGTGGGGAGGGAGTTAGGGAGAGTTAGTGAAGGCGGCCCACTGGCCACCTGTCCAAGTCTCCACCTGGCAGTTTTCCCTCAGGGCCGTTGGTTGGTCCTCAGCTGCTTGGCCTGTACTGTGTCTGTGCCCATTTTTTCTGGAAAAAGTGTGACTCGTCTTAGGTTCAAGGGTGGCCTTAGTGTCCAGATCTGGCCACTTAGCACATTTCAACCTCCAAACCCAGTGAGTGATGCAGGAATGAGCACACTGACCCAAACTGGCTCCATGAGACACAACCCAAGACTTTTCTTTCCTCTGGGCGGCTCAGTGAGAACGTGAAGTCACCGCAGCCATTTTCCTGCTGGCGAGAAAACCTGCCCAAGGATAACATGGAATGACCAAACAGCAGGGCCTAGGAAGAGGCAGCCACTTGAGAGCTTTGCCTGAGGGCCAGGCCTACCCGTGATTTTCCAGACTTGTTGGTAGTAGGGCAATTTGTTCATTTATTGGGTATTTTTTGCTTAAGCTACTTGTCACTAAGAGCGCTGACGAGCATGGCTATCTTCTGATGATTCCTGGGCCACAGAGTGCTCAGTCCAAGGGCTGGAAATGAGCATTTTGTTGGGCTAATTTCAGAACATAGGACACAACTGAAAAATCAGGGGCTTCAGAGTGTGACAGGCTAGACCGGGTTCGAAACTTGGCCTTGACACTTAACACCATGTGGTGCTTGTTGGGCATATTTTTTTCAATACCCGAGCCTCCGAGTTTCATCATCTGCACAATACTGTGCTCCAATTAGGCAGAAAACAAACATCTATTGAACAAATGTTTGTTGAATAAATGAAAGCGGTAGAAATATATGCATGCCCTCTTCCTGCAGAATTATTTGCGTCTTCTGCCTCTGCATAGAATTGCAGAAAATGACCTCAGGAGAGGTTAAGTAGCTTCTCTAAGATGGAACAAGTTTCTCAGGAGCCAGTTGAGGAGTCCAAGTGAGGGAGGCGTCCTGTGGCGTTGGGGGCTATCGACCCGGCTAGGCATGCCTCCCCGGGTGAGCAGGGAGCCTGTCCCAAGGGGTCAACTCTAGGCTTTCTGATAGGGGTCCCGGGTAGCCTTTTCTGGATTGAAGAATGCTGTCAAGGATGGAAGTTTGGTGTAGGCTGAAAGAGAAATCCCTTCCTCGTGGTGCCTACTGACTTTCAGAAGCCAGCCCTCGCCCGGGAGGGAGTGTGATGGGAAAAGAGACAGCGGGAGCTGGGGGCTGGTGCAGGACAGACACTCCTGAGACCCGAGGTGACAAAAGGCAGCAGGTGGGGGCATGGAGAACATATCAGAGGAGAGGGCAGGGGGCTCTGGGGTCAGAGGCTCCTGCAGAAATGACCTGCACGGCGCCCCGGGGGGTGGCTGCAAGTCAGTGTTCCAGATTTCCCAGCCACCTCTGTCCGGGCTGCAGCCTCCCGGCCACCCCTTCCCGTCCTGCCAGACTGCGAGCCCCCCGGGGGGCTCTGTGGTGTTGGCAGCTTCCGGCAGAGAAGTGGAGATGGGGAGATTACGTGTGCCAGAACAATAGGAACAAAGGCTGCTTTCAGGCCAGTGTTTGCATACATGCTTCACAGTCTGAGGGAATTAAAAACAAACACCCTCCGTTGTTTCAGAGCTACGTTGCATGACTAAGGCAGTGATTTACGGACAGGGCGGAAACCTCGCTAATGGGTTCCAGTGACTTCAGTGGACCAAGAAAGGAAAACTTGTTCCCAAGGTCCCGGGTCAATGTTGGGGATGGCTATTATGCCATAAATCACGGTGACCGCGCGGGGGGCGTGGGCTTGCAGAAGCACTGGAGCCTGGACGGAAGCTGCCCCCCCTGAAAAGTCGAGGTGCCTAGTGACTTGTCAGCTGCTGCCAGCCACCCCTGCCCAAAGATGCTAACACCCCACGGGGCTCTAACCAGCTCGGGGGCCCTGGGTGGTTGCTCCCAGCCTTGCCGGAGACTCAGGTCTGGTCTTCCAGGACATGGCCAAAGTGATGCTTTTTCCATCCCTATTCTGGGGCTGCTCACGTGATGAATTCGTTCCTGGTACTCAGCTGTCATCTTCTTTTGCTCTCCCACTCGCTCCTCTAGTGCTAAGGCTCCCCGGGGCCCAGCTGAATCCTTCTCTCTCTCTTTCTTACTGCAGCCAGCTCCCCCTACCCCCACATGCATGCCACCCATCCAACTCTGCCACTGTGCTCCCCGCAAGCCTGTCACTTGCTTTTCTAGCTCATTAATCATCTTTGCTGCTTTTCTCTGAATTTTCGGAGTCATTCACTAGTTTCCTGGACAGGGGCATACAGAGCAGCTGCTACTTTCACAGGCAGAGGACAGACCTTATGAAGCAGGCCCACGACAGGGATGTAGGAAGCGCTGTTGAGAAGAGACTCCTGCAGGGAAATGCAGTGAGTGCGCTGATTGCCCCAAGTCAGAGCCCCAGGGCTGGACCACTGGGAGCCAGGGAAGCAGGAGAGGGAGAGCGTAGGGCTTCCCTCGATTCCCAAGCACACTGGTTGGTGTTACTTATCCTTGCAGCAGGACAGTGATCTAATAAAATAATCATCAGGACCTTCGAGTCAGAGGATGGCATTGTCACTCACCAGTGACGAGGTCTTGGCAAATTCTTTGGGCCTTAACAACTAATCAGTGAAGTTGGAATAAAGATGACGGTGACAGATGATGACGATGATGGTGATGATGGAGAGAATCCCAGTGGAATGGTGGTGTCCCCTCCTGTGTGTCCCCGGCTTGAGGTGGTCTCAAGTGTGCCCATCTAGCCCCTGAGAACAGGAGTGGGAGCTCATTCTCCCTTCCTTGTAGGGGACTCCAGGGTCTATCGGGGGCTCATACATGCCTGAGATGTTGTGGGGCAGCTGCGTGATTTGGGATGGAGCTGGGGGCACGAGGAGCTCTGGCAGGACATTGATCCCTCCCAGAGGAAGGCAGCACGATCTCACATCCCATCCTGGTGGGGCTCCTACTGGGGCAAGCTCTCCATGGCCAAGCCACATGGAGAGGCCACATGTGGTCTGCTTTCCTTTCTCAGTACCAGGCAGGTTCCTCTGGTTCCCCCACCCCAACCAGGACACTCCCTCACAGTTCCCCTTGTCCCCTGGCACTGCCTTCAGAACTTCTGGGACCCCCAACCATCTCTGGTCCCTCAGGCCTGGAGACCGATCCCTTTTCCCCATCCTAGCTTCCCCCATCTTCTGATGCCCTCCACAAAACCCCTGCCATGGGGTCCCTCCTGCCCACCAAAGTGGCACCTATCCCTTGAGGACCGCAGAAACTTGTTTATTTTCCTGGAGGCTGGGGAGGCCCTCCTCAGCAAGGCCGGGGAGGGAGAGTGTATTCCCAAGAATCAGTTGGGATAATATACATACAAATGCCTCTTAAGTACAAAAATATGATGCAGGGGTGCCTGGGTGGCTGAGTGGGTTAAGGCTCTGCCTTCAGCTCAGGTCATGATCCCAGGGTCCTGGGATCGAGCCCCGCATCGGGCTCTCTGCTCAGCGGGGAGCCTGCTTCCCACCCCCCCACCCGCTGCCTCTCTGCCTATTTGTGATCTCTCTCTCTCTGTCAAATAAATAAATAAAATCTTTAAAAAAATATGATGCAAATATGAGTTGCTATTATTTCTTCACCATGAAAACACTCGAAAGTATCCCAGAGCCCTGGTCCCCAGAGCCAGAGTCGGTCTGGCCTGTGTTGGGCCTTTGCAGGGCTGGTCCCAGGAGGAGGATTGAGGTTTACCGTTGAGGGGAGGTTGGGTAGTCCGGGGAAACAGACATAATGGAGGCCACTGTGGGCCACCTGTTGGCCTTCTGTCTTGTGTGTGGACATGGGAGGCATGCCACCCGTCTAACACACCTATAACGGACGGTCCCGAATAGCCCCAAATTGTCGAAGCTGTTTTCACACTCGGGGTAAAGCAGTGCTCACGTCAGGGAGGCTTCTTCTAATACTTAGAAACCTTTGCTCTTTAGGGGTGGAGACATTTTTGCACGGCATTGTTCACAGTGGGATTCGGTGTATGGGATAGAAAAGACTTGAGCGTCTACTAACATTCGTCTCCAAATCGCCTGTTTCCTCCTCTCCGAGATTTTTAAAGCCTTGTCAGCAGTGTCTGACTCTGCTGTCCCAACCAGTCATTTCAGAGCCGGGCTCCACTGGCTTCTCCCAGACACGCCCTTTGGTTCAGGTCACTTACTTCCCCCCGGCCATCGTGGGCTCAGTGTCTAGACTGGGGATTCGTGGTGGCTTTTCCCCACCGCATACTCCATGCTCCCCCTGCCCCCACCTCTGCCTCTGCTCATTCTCACAGCCGTTCCCTGAATAAATACGCTCTGTCAGACTCTTTATCCCCTCAATGTCCAAGGAAACTGATTCATCACACTGAGGTTTCCGTCTGCGAACTGCTTCCAGACAGCCCGGGCCACGTCCTGGCCCGTGTGTGGGGTCTGGGTTTGGGTCTGGCCCTTCTCTTCGTTTGTTGTGCTGTATCTGATCTCCCTCGGGGGTGTGGTCCCTGCCTCTTTCAGTGCCGTTACTCCACACAGGTCCATGGCCAGCCTTGGGTTGATCCGGAGACACATTCTTGCTGGCCAGGGCCGTGTGATGCTTCTGGACTCTGGTCCCAGGTGCTCAGGCCCATGTAACTCTCACTGAGTCGAGCCTGTTTGGGCCAAAGGGCGAATCTGTGGGCTGCCGGATTTCCAGCCACTTGGTTTCCTGTCTCAAGTTAGTGTCATCCAGCAGTCCTCATGGCATTTTTAGGGCCTTTGATGGTGGAAGGAGGAGCATTTCTTTCCATTTAGGAAAACAACCACTCTGTTGGGTCTGGCACTGATTTTCCCTGGCTAATTATTCTCAATCAAATGGCATTGTGAAGAAGCCACAGCGAACTTGTTCAGTAACTCTTCTGTTGTGTTGCTGTGGTTGTTGCCATGCTGAGAAAAAAATATTTTATCCCTTTAAGGGTCGTGACAAGAAGTCACAGAGGATTAACAGGGACCAGGTTGTAAATCGGAGATGGACCGTCCATCATGGAGGAGGGGCTGGTGACAGATTCAGCAGCCCTGCTGGCAAGAGGGAGACACCGGGTTCTCCATTTTGTGGAGTCAGGATCCTATATCAAATGAGACTTCTTGATATATAGTGGACCAGCTGAGAATCCAGATAGTTAGGGGCAGGGGGCGCATAGAGCAAGACGCTCACAGGTCACCAAAAGAACGTTAAGGAGATCATTCTTTCTTGGGGAGAATAGCTCAACACTGAGACTCTATCTCCTGCAATTTGGCAGGACCAAGCCTCAACATTTAAAGAATTCCTTTCCCATTAAGAGACAGAATCTCTGTCCTTCCTGTTGACAGACTTAGACTGCTTTGACCGGTAAAGTATGGGGGAAGTGACACTACGCCACTTCTGACCCCGGGTCACTAAAAGCAACTCTGTTCTGTCTTGTTTGCTGAGACAATGCTCTTGGATCTCTGTAACCAGTTGAGAAGTCTGCCTATCTTGTGCTGCCATGCTGCAAAGAAGCCAAGCCACATGGAGAGGCCACATGTAGACCCTCTGGTCTGCAATCCTAGGCTTTTAGTTAGCTGAGCTAGATGCCAGATGCATGAGTGCACAAGCCTTCAGATGATTCTAAACCCGAGCTGTCAAACCACCCCCAGATGTTGAGTCTTCCCTTGTTGAGGCTCCAGACTTTGTGGTGCAGAGACAAGCCATCCTCTCTGTGCCCTGTCCAAATTTCCGACCCACACAATCCATGTGCATAATGAGATGGTTGTGCTAAGCCACTAAGTTTGGGGTGATTCGTGTATGTAGTACATTCACACACATGTGAATGTAGCAATTGCTGCATTAGAAACTGGAACAGGCGACCCTTAAAATGGTGGAAAAATAAAGCAAGTTAAGGTGTTACAGAGTGATACAGGTGTAGGTGGGGGGCAGACATTTGGGATAGGGTGTGAGAAGACTTCTCTGAGGAGCTGACATTTAAGAAGGGGTTTGAATGATGTGAGCATACAGGATCAACTTTGGGGGAAACAGATCCTGGTTATAGAGAGCAGCAAGTGCAAAGGCCCTGAGGTTGAATGAGTTCATTCAAGGGATAGCAAGGAGACTATGTGCCTAGAGCTCAGAGAGTGAGGTGGGGAAGGATGGGAAATGAGAGGGAGCCACGTGAAGGGCTTTGCTGACCTTGATAAAGGATTTGAGTTTTATTGTAAACCAACAAGTGGTTTTGAATAAGGGGATATTCTCTTCACTCATTCCCTCACTGACTGTATCCAATTTCATGACTTCAAATAGCTTCTATATGCTAATCAGTTCTAAATATATATTTCTCACCCAGACCTCAACTTGAATTCCAGATTCTTTATATGGCTGCTTACTCAACTCTTCACGTGGATCGTTAATAGGTATTTAAAATGTAATATGTACAAATGATTACCCTATCCCCTGTCCCAAACCTCCTCCTCTGATAGTCCACTCAGTACTGTCAAATGGCAACTCTGTCCTAGTTGCTCAGGTCACCCTTGACCCCTTTCTTTTTTCATATCTCTGTTGGGTCAGTAAATCCTACTGGTTCTGCTTCTTATCGGTTCCCTCTGCTTTTATCCTCGCCTTCTTTCCATATATTCTCCTGGCACAAAGTGTGTCTGATGACAATCTGATTTTCTTTACCCTCCTAGTAGCTTGGTCTCTTTGCCCAGATGTCGAAGAGATTTTATATTTTTCTTTAAAATCTAGAAATTTCCCAGAAATTTGGTGTTTTGGTGTCCCTTATTTCAGGGTTGATTTTGACTTTATATATGTAGTTTCAAATTTTTAAATTAATTTTAGAAAAGTTTTCTTGAATTGTGGTTTTTAGGTTTGGTTCTGTTCCTTGCTTTGGTTTTCTGGTGTTGTTGTTGTTTGTTTGTTTGTTTGTTTATTTTTTGGACTCCTTTTATACAAATGTTGGATCTTCTTTGCCTATCTTCTATTTTTGTTAAGTTCTCTCAAATCCCTTTCCATTCTTTCTTCATTTCCTTTGATTTAACTTTTTCTCTTTGCATTTTCTATCTCTCTTAAAGTATTATCTGCTGGTTTTATGTACTCTTACTACTGCTGTGATCTGTTTTTGACAACATGCTATACCAAATGTCTGAATTTTCCACATCAAATGAATTAATCTGGTATAATTGCTCATGGGATCAAGGGAAACACTTAACAGCTAGATGCAGAGGTAGATTGAGCGAGGTCTGGAAGGTTCCCAACCACAGGAACTTCTGTCTTTGAGGAGTTTGGGGTGCACCACCCTCCTGGAACATGGATGTGTTTGTTGCTTTGGAAGCTCTTTGAACCCCTTCTTTTATTTTTTTATGGAGATTCCATTATATAGGCACAATTGATTAAATCATTGGTCATTGGTGATGAAATCCCCAGTCCTTCTCCCTTTCCAGAAGTCAGGCTGTGGGGCTGAAATTTCCAACCCTCTAATCACATGGTTGGCATCCAGCTGGTTTCTCTGGCAAGCAGCCCTCACCCTGAAGCTGTCCAGGGGCCCACCAAGAGTCACCTCCTTCGCATAAGCTTAGGTATGGTTGAAAGAGGCTTATTATGAATAATGAAAGATGCTCCTCTCACCCTGTTGTTCAGGAAATTATAAAGATTTTAGGAACTCTGTGCCAGAAACTGGGGGTGAAGACCAAATATATATTTCTTATTCTATCACAATATCACAACTCTTAAATCCTTTTTAAAAAATATTTCATTTATTTGAGATAACGCATGAGAGAAAGACAGAGAGAGAGAGAGAGCGAGCGAGCATGAGTTGGGGTGTGGGCAGAGGGAGATGGAGAAGAAGGCTCTCTACTGAGCAGGGAGACCAATGCGGGGCTTGATCCCACAATTAGGATCCCCATGACCCTGGGATCATGACCTGAGATGAAGACAGATGCTTAACTGACTGAGCCACCCAGGCACCCCCACAATATCACAACTCTTGTCTTCTTTTTAATGTAATCTAATTTCTGATATGATTAAAAAATTTCTAATTCTTCCTGAATTCTATCATTTCACTACTGAGCTTTTGTAGGTCTGATTTATGTTGTTCCTTTAGCTTTTTGGGGGAAATAAATTGTAGATTTCATTTATTTTTCTTATATTCTGGGGATCCTGGGATTACTTTGTCAGTTTTGTGGTACATGTGATCCACGAATTTTGGTATTGCTGTTCTGTGTTACTATCACTAGCTATTTTTCATGATGGAATCTGGGAAGATTCAAAAATTATGATATCATCCCAGAATCTGCTTCAGGTTGTGTTCAATGGATTAACCAGAATGGTGCTGTTAAAATGTATGTCAGATCACATCACCATTTTGACAAAAATGCTTTAATGGCTCTCCGTGTCATTAGAACAAAAGCTTGAATTTTTACATTGACTTAAAAGGTTCTATGTAATCTGACTTTCTCCATCTCTCTTCCCTGTTACGTCTCTGAACTCATCTCACACTACTCTTGACCTTGCTTATTACAATTCAGGCACACTGCCCTCCTTATTTTGTCCGAGGTACGCCAGAAATGGTTCTGCTTCTGGGTCTTTACACTTGCTATTCCCATTGGTTTTTACTTAAATGTCACTGTCTCATTGAAACCTGCCCTGGCCCCACGATCTAAAATGATAACCTCTCCTAACATTACCTATTCCCCCACCCCTACCTTTCCTCCTTCTTTTTTTTTTAATTAGCACTTATCACCACATATTTCATTTATTAATTTACTCATCAAATTTTTAAAGATTGTCTTTATTTATTTATTTATTTGGAGAGTACGAGCAGGGGGAGGAGCAGGGGGAGGGAGAGAGAGCATCTCAAGCAGACTCTACGCCGAGCGCAGAGCCCACTATGGTCAGTTGATTAACTGACTGAGCCACCCAGGTGACCCATATTAGTTTACTTATCAATTTTTATTTTTATTTTATTTGATTTTATTTTTAAAGATTTTATTTGGGGGAGGAGTCAAGATGGCGGAGAAGTAGCAGCTGAGACTACTTCAGGTTGCGGGAGATCAGCTAGAGAGCTTATCTAGAGATTGCAAACACCTACAAATCCAACGGGAGATCGAAGAGAAGAAGAACAGCAATTCTAGAAACAGAAAATCAACCACTTTCTGAAAGGTAGGACTGGCGGAGAAGTGAATCCAAAGCGACGGGAAGATAGACCCCGGGGGCAGGGGCTGGCTCCCGGCAAGCGGCGGAGCAACGGAGCACAAAATCGGGACTTTTAAAAGTCTGTTCCGCTGAGGGACATCGCTCCAGAGGCTTAACTGGGGTGAAACCCACGCGGGGTCAGCGTGGCCTCAGGTCCCACAGGGTCACAGAAGGATCGGGGTGTCTGAGTGTCGCAGAGCTTGTAGGTATTAGAACGGGGAAGCCGGCTACAGAGACGGAGCCGAGGAGTGAGCTCACAGCTAGGGCTTACCTTGAACCGGTAGCAGGCTCGGTGAGCTCGGAGCGCGGCTGGAGGCCAGGGTGACGGGAGTAATTGGGCGCTGTTCCCTGAGGGCGCACTGAGGAGTGGGACCCCGAGCTCTCGGCTCCTCCGGGCCGGAGACTGGAGGCCGCCATCTTAATTCCTGTCCTCCGGAACTCTATGGAAAGCGCTCAGGGAACAAAAGCTCCCGAAAGCAAACCCGAGCGGATTACTCAGCCCGGCCCCGGGTAAGGGCGGTGCAACTCCGCCTGGGGCAAAGACACTTGAGAATCACTACAACAGGCCCCGCCCCCGGAAGATCAACAAGAAACCCAGCCAGGACCAAGTTCACTTACGAGGAGTGCAGTTTCAATACCAAGGAGAGCAGCGGAATTCCAGAGGAGGAGAAAGCAAAGCACGGAACTCATGGCTTTCTCCCCATGATTCTTTAGCCTTGCAGTTAATTTAATTTTTTTTTCTTTTTCAATTTTTTTTCTCTTCTTCTGCTAATTTTTTTTAAACTTTTACCCTTTTCTTTTTTAATGTTTTTTAACTAGTTTATCTAATATATATATATTTTTTCCTTTTTATATTTTTTTCATTATTGGTTTTCTTTTTTT